>NC_136906.1:28468832-28651681 GCF_949606895.1 Notothenia rossii
CCAACTTTATCTTTATCATTTTAATCTGCATCCCTTTAGTTTTGGATTTCTGTGTGAACACTACAAGCTATTTAAAGATGTCGCCTTCCTCATTTTTGCAGAACAAACAAATTGCTAAATAGTTGCAGATGAACGTAATTTGCAGAAGACTTGGCACTAACACCACGGCAGATGAATTGTACTCAAGGTGCGCTGTATTATCACAAACACACTGATACGCAGTAAGGACACAGCACGGAGGTGGCTGAACCCGACAGGGGGCTGTTCTGCATAGAGTCTCTTTTTAAACATTTCACAAAATGTTTTACCTCAGGATAAACTAACTGATCACACACAACAATACAGTGCTAAACACTCCTCAGCAGGCAGGGTAGTTTAATTTCTAACACAACCAGCAGGTTTGTCCTCTTAGCAAACACAGCTTTCTATACGAGATGATTTTTTGTTCAAGCAGAGACCCCAAAAGAGGACGATAAAAAACGACTGTACTGTTGTTCTTTATTAAAGCTACTGTATTATATATATGTAGACATATACTGTATAACTAAGTTTACACTGCATACTCACACGTACAGTACGATATATTCTAAAAGCACTCTGGAGACGTGATGTAAATGTGTAGAGTGCAGCAGAGCTCGCCTCTTAGTCCACATACAGTGGTTGCATTGGCTTCTATTACAACTGTGTGCTACGTGAGGCAGATTGAAAATGAAAATCTCTGTGTAGCTGTTAGCGGTTCAAGATTTCAGTGCAGCTAGGAATACAACTCAAAGCTATTGCTGACAGTATTTTATTTATATGCACTCACAAAAGTGTTTGTGGTCTCAGAAAAAAAAATATGTTTGTTGCACTTTTGCTTTTCCAAACTTTACAAGATGTTACATATTTATAAAAGTATCCTATACAGCTAGTTATGTCTAGTCCAGATGTTAAAACGATATGTTGTTTATCAACACACAAAAAAAGAAAAATTAACCCATAATCTCATGAGTCTAAAAGAATCTTCACGTGGGTAAGCAAATGTCGTTCTTCCTTTTATATGCTAGCACTTAGTTTTTATATGAGTCAAAGCAAACTTTGAATATTACTTTTAACCAAACAGGTGAAGTTGTTTGTGCATTTGTGTGAGTTTTTAGTGTAAACTCTGCAGCAGAGTTCATGTGCGGGTGTTGGTTAGTGACCACTATTACGAAAGCTAGAATGGAATTAAGTCGATTTTAGTTTTCTGATGTGAATGTGTGTGCCTATGTGCTCTATATATAAATATATATATATATATATATATATATATATATATATATATATATACATATGCATTAGAATGTGTGTGCACGAGTGTGTTTGGGATAAGAGAAAGAGGAAGTGAATGCAGTTTGCTAACATATTGTAGTTAGGATACAGTTTTACATGCCTTCACTCTAAGTCCCTGTAATAACATCACAATAGCCTCTAAAATATCAGTATCAATCAAATATTTGTAACATTACACAGTCATAGAGAAAAACTAAAAGTACTTGGCCACGTTATTGACATGTATTAGACTTACAATGTAATGCTAACAAAAACATAATAATTCCAAACATGACAGAATGCATCACAGAACTCATTGATTGACTGATGAGTCAATCAACATAATATTTGCAGTCTAAATAACCACTTTATAAAGCATTCAAATGATATATGATGATATATCTGTAAGAGTAGTTTGTGCACCAAAAATACAGGAAAATGCATATCATTCAAAATGGCCGACGTCCATGTGGGCGGGGCCTTGCTGTACCATGGAGCTTTTTGTACCATGGCACATTCAGATGGACACGTGTGCCAAATGTGTTGTCAATCGGACTTCAGTGAGAGAGGTCTGGCCTTTCCGAAATCTAAGACAATTTTCAGTAGACACATAATAATAGTTTTTAAAATGTTTATTTTTCTTCGACAAACAGATTTAATTTGTGAGCTACCACTATTCCTTTTAAATATAACATGACATTTGACATGCAATTAATCTGTTAAGAAATAGATTTTTTCTGCTCTACACCCTAGGACAGGGGTCTGCAACCTTTTTGACCAAAAGAGCCATTTTGTCTGGAGCCGCAAAACATATTTGATAGCTTGATAGCTTATAAAGTTGACAAAAACTACAGTTTTTTTGCATTTATTATTTATTACATTATAGAAAACTGTTTACCTCTAATAATAAACAAACAACTATTATAAGGAGAATTCAAAAGAAATACACAGGCCTACTTTAAAATAAATCAACACAGCACTTGGGGAGTCCTCTGCACATTTGAAGAAAATTAATATAATTAAAATGGGCCCACTTTAAAATAAATAAAACATATAGCTGCACCCTAAAAAGAGTTAACTGATTGAATTATGACTGAAGATCGTCAGCTGTCTTCCTCTTCCATGTTTTTCCTCCAATACATAAAGGCTGTAGCACCTTTGACAACTTCTCTCCACATATCAAACATACCGGTAAGCCAGCATCGTGTGCTGTGAAAACAGGTAACAGTCCTCGCAGAATTAAACCCCTATGTGTTCTTCCGATACTTTTCTTTGATTTATCCATAGTTCGCTCATCGAGCCAGGGGTCAGTTTATTCGCCTGCAAGAAAAGGCGCTGGTGCAGGACCGTGGCAGAATGTGACGCATATTTTAGTTGACCTAATTAAAACTTTTTTTTTTAATCTGTCACACTATTACCTCAAAATAGAAGATACGAAACATTTTCAACCGTGCAACAAAATATAAATAGTCCTACAAATATTTTTATTTTATTTCCTTCTTATTTTTGTCTTAGCTCAAGGGAGCCAGAGCAGTGGGCTCGAGAGCTGCGGGTTGCCGTCCCCTGCCCTAGGAGAATTTCAAAAAAATGTTCACTAAAAAGCTGAAAATTTAAAGAAATTCAAAATGGCCGACTTTCAAAAGTCGACAGGGGGATGAAAGCCAAATGGAAATATAATTCTACTGCGCTGTTATTAAAGGGACACGTTTGAGTATTGTCATCTAGAATCTGCTTCTATCAGTCTGCAACGGGTTTGTTTACAGTTTAAAGAAAAAGTTCAAATTAGCATTGTCTATATATGTGTGTGTCAGCTTATCAAGGCTTAAATGTTAAAGACAAAACATGTAAATAACTGGATGTCGGTATTGTAGAGGTCTGAGCCGTTTAGTTCTGCAAGTTAAAAGTAATCTAAATGTGAATTTATAAAACAGACACTTTGATATTTTCTCAGTTTAGTTTGCTTTCATTGTATTCCATAACCAGCCTAATATGCAACCAGACCTCTTTGAACCACACATCTGTTCGTATTTATTAATGGTAGTATTGAGAAACGTTTACATATCAGCAGAAAAATACTCTTTATCCATCATTTATATTTAATACAAGTATTTACTAAGCCCTGATAAGCTGGCAGGTGCATTTATTAGTTAAAAGATATTTGTACAAAAGAGAACCAAGCTAAAAAGTTACAGTACTTGTAAATACATTTAGATGTATATACATATATCGCAAATCTCTGATTCACTGTTTTATATGTATTCCTATATGAAGTGGGGTCATCTGTGTATTTTCAATTCAGCTGTTCTTGAATTGTATGTAATTTCTATAATGAGAATATATTGTCTGAAAGGTGTAAAGTAATTTTCTTTTGGATTTATTTCATAGTATACTATTATGACATTTTCTCTTATTTCATGGATTATTTATGTGACATATAAGTAACCTCTGATTGTTTTCAGTGTCAGAATAAAGCAGTTATAAGAACATTATGTCTGCCTTCACACATGGATGTTGTTGTTGCTGTTTTAAGGGTTTTATCAGAATCTGATTTTGGACTGTTGCATTATGTGTGCATCTTATCTGTTTGTTTAAAGCATTTCATCACTGAGCCCTGTTGGTGCCTGGCCCTTCAGATGGTTGCAAATAGGGACAGCTGCTACAGTATGATGGCGAAGAGAGCTTAACACAATGTGAATACAAACATATGAACAAGTTCATTTCAATTCTATAACAAGTTTAGCAAATTTGGAATTATTCACACATTTGACAACAATTGATTGCAAAGAAAAACAGACAACTGTGCCGATATATGGCAGCTGATTTCATGTTAATAATATCTATATATAATATAAATACCTTTCAAGATGAATTGGCAGGATTGAACACAACATCAACTTCAGCGCAAACCTCCGCCAATGCCAATGGTGCATTCAGGTGCTCCTCAGATTTCCTTTTTTACAATTCAGCAGATTTTATTTGGTGTGCTCATGAGTTTAAAGTCATAACGTTAAAACAACATGGACACTGCAAAATCCTGCTGAAAGTAAAACAAACTAACAAAGCCGGTGGTGGAGTTGATAAGGAAGAAGAAAAGAAAATGCAATTGTCTCAGGTGTAAGTTGTATTGTGTTGAACTCTCCCAGCCATCATAGTCTGAACAACATTCCATTTTATTGGGGTGGCTGGAAAAATCTCGCAAAACCATATCCACATGATATCACATTGTTATTACAGCTGAACAACCAAACACATCTGCATGGCTCGACACTACTCGGTCTTTGAAGAAGAAAGCTTCTCTGTTATCCGGCCCTTTAATGGGCTCCACTTTTAATTGCTAAAGATAGACTTGTTTAAACAAAGTATGAGTGAAAGGAACGCAGGCTGTAATACCTGAACTAACCCCCCCCTGAATACTTCCTGTCCGTGGGTGATTAATATATTTGTCTCCGCAGCCCTCTCAGTTCGAGGCTGCCTGTCAGGGAGGACTATATGTGGCTCCGCTGTATTGTGCTCCCTCCCTGCTGAGCTGTAAGGCTGCATGAGGATATTTTTGTATAGCGGTCCCTAGCGAGCGCTCAGTGAATCCGAGCTATAGGAGAGATGGGGCGGGGGGAGCAGCTCCTCCATGAGATGTATGCAAAGGGAGACGGGGTGGACGCTGATTGAGCACGCCACTTGTTTGTCTCTCTGGATTGGAGGGAGGTGGGGAGTTCGGGGGGAGTAACGCACTACAAAGGCAAATTAGAAGCTCGTCTTCCTTTTATTCCTTTATTTATTTATTTGTCGGAAGAGCTGCCAGAGATCCATCCGAATTAGCGAGCATATGTTGTGACGAGGGCCCCGAGAAACTCGCCTTGCCTGCCCCTAACACCCCCTCCTCCCCCGCTTCCATCCGGCCCCATTACACTGAGATTTTCACTTTGCACTGCCAAACCGCCGATCTCCACTTGTATGATTACAGCGGACTGTGATCTGTATTCTGGGGAGAGCAGCGGTAGTGTTGGCAGGCGCGAGGCCTCTGCTCCCGCTTCTTTTATGTCACATTACAAGAACGGGATGAAGAGTGAATGAAGCTGTTGTCTCTCTGCTCCCAAACTTTTTTTGCAGTAGAGTTTTTAACATTGTTTCATTTTTTTGTGACAGTTTTTTACCCATTTTGCACTTTTCCTCCTTGTACATTACATAGATGGGAAAAAGATGGGTTTGGAGGGCTTTACATGAAGTTTCCATACATTATTTCACATGTTTACTTGTATTTTAGTTTTTCAAAGGACTTTTTTTCCAGCATATTCTTTCCATGACAAGATTCTTACTCCTAAAAAAACTTGTTTAGAAAGGAATAAACTTGCTGCTACACTTATAATAAGACCTCTCATTATATATGCCTATGATAACATTCCATTCTGCATATTTACCAGTCTCCCTGCTTCTCTCCCCTGTTTCCAGTAAATACAAAAGGAAGAGCTGTACTCAGTATTGATGGACATCACAGATGAAAACAACGAAGGGAGGAGAACTAGCTTTAAGAAAATAACACAAGAAGAAGAAGAAGAAGACTAAAAAGAAGACGAAAAAGAAGACGAGAAGGAGTTCCTCTACTGAGGCTGGCGAGGGAAGACGGGAGGCGTACAAAGTGGCGCCGCGGCAGCGGTGTCGAACCAGCCACAAACTTGACAGACGGAGTGAGCCAGTTTCCACCAGGGAGCACCTTTTTGCCGTGTAGAAAAGACAGAGAGAGAATGAAAAGTGTCCCGTTATTATAAAACATTTTATTTTTCTATACTTTTGTGATTTACAATGGTAAAAAGTGTGTATAAAGCAGTATATATGTACAAATCTGTTTTTATGTTTTTTGCTAAGGGAGATGAACAGTTGGCCCTTGATGCTGATTCTGTGGTATGCAGGAAGGAGGAGGGAGGAGCCCCCCCTCCTCTCTCTATGGCACACTGCTCTGTCGCAGAGGTCGTGTAAACAAAAAACAGAATAAACAAATGGAAAGGTGGCAGGGAGAGCTCGGCAGCCAGAAGCACTTTCTACGCTCTACTTCCTGTGGGCGGAGTCAAAGGTCAGCCTGCTGGTCTCACTGCTCCGTCCTCTTCCTTCCAACCTCCCTGACCTCCTTCCTTGCTTCCTCACTTCCTTTTTTCGGGCTGGTGATGTCGCTCCTTTCTCCTTGTTGCGGTGTCACTGGCCCCGCAGCGCCTACTGTTAGCAGCGTCCCCCGTGGATACTGTCGTGATGTCACTTTCTCCTGGCAGCACCATTGGGCATCCCCGCCCTCCCCAATGGGCAGCGATTTCTGGTTTACAGCGTTGGGGAGTGGGGGGGTGAGCCACGGCGGGACGGTGAGACGGTATAAAGCCGAGCCCCCGGTCTGCCCCTCTCCACGCCCCAGCAGAGGTCACTGACTGAGGACTAGTTAGAGAAAATGGCGCAAAAGTCGCCGACTTTACTCACCTGCCAGACTCCGAGCCCAAGCCTTTGTGTCACTCTGCACCGACGGACAAGCTATCAGACCAACGATGGAAAAAGGTGCGTACAACTACCAAGGATGCACGTTTCCACCTGACGAGAATAACTCATCAACGTCCATGTAACAAATTGAATTATAATCGAATAATCCCATTGTACTACATCAGCAGGTGCATAACCAAAACACAAGCCTGAGGCATATAGACTATGTCGCTAGATAAAACATTATAGAAATACAGTAGTGCCCATCCGACGGTAACAAGGAACGAGGGCTGAAATATGTCAAATTTTTTGTCAATGTATTCTGAGAATATTTATTTGTGTGTTCCTTTTTTTTTTTTTTTGCAGCACTGAAAACTTTTAAAGAGGAAAAAAAGTGTTCATTTAAGGCGAAACCTTAATTCTTTATATCAGAAGAGTCACTGTAAACGTGTTTAAAAAGAATGTTGGTTCAGTTCTTTGAATGTACATTATTGTCTAGGGTGTCCAATAAGTATGTATTCTTTTTCTGTATATAAATATATATACATATCTATTATATGGGCTGTGGTGGTGTCAGGGAGTAGAGGGGGTGGGCAGGAAACGCCTCTGGCCCCCGAACATAGATATCACACCCCCTCCAACTAAATATATCCCTGATATTTACTGTAACATGTGATCATGTGTTATATGATTGAAAGTGTGATGGTGATAGTGTGAACTGATCTTCCCTGAACCCCCCTCCCTCCTTTATCACACAGATAGATTTTACAATAATGCAGATTTACACACATCTATGCCCCATCTAATGCAAGACATCACATCCTGTTTTAACCCGACAGAAACTTCAGGAAAGACATCTGAAGTCCTTCAGCACCCCCCCCCCCCCCCCCTTCATTGGAGGCTAGGAAGACTTGCTAATTAGTGCAAGGTGTTGTGGGTGTCAGATACAAAGTTTATGAATATTGATTTTTCTTTTCTTACTTGAACCAAAGTATGATTTGAACACACAGTCGCGGTGCTCTTTGATCAGGAGGCAGCAAGACTGTGTGATGACAGCGGAGCCCGGATGTGTATTGACGTGACCCAGATTTCATTGGCTCATCAGGGCTGAGGAAGAGCTTGCTGTATTGCGAGGAGCCCCGCTGATGAAGCCCAGTTTCCTGCAGCAGCCTCGCTGTTCTCCTGCTGACCCTGGTGGGCAGGCTTTTATTGCATATTGGAGAAAAAACCTGCTTGCCCTGAATAGAAACATTTTTTTGATCAGAGGCGAGCAGGTTCGGGTGAAGCACAACTTTGTTTGAGAGTTCAGGGTACACTACTTAGCTCGTAGTGGTTTTGTGTGAATTGTTCCGAGTAGGCAACACTAGGTTTAAGCTCCTGACTTCCTGTACAAAACTGCAGTGTGTGCTGTTAATATCCTGTGCAGTAAATCTCACCTCACACTTAACTTCATCTTATTTCAGGTAAAAAAATTAAAAAAAAACTTTTTCTGAATCAGGGCTTCTACCCACGCGACCTCTGTTCATCTGTGGACAGCTTCTCATATATTACAAAGAGTATCTATATCATGGCAACTAACTGTTGTGAAGTCTAGTTGGGGTAAAGTCGGTCATTTGTTCTCCCATGCAGCGCGATCACATTCAGGCTTAGCATTTTGTATACCTGTAGGTTTGTTTCTGAGAGTCACATGACTGGTATGGCCTACTTACTGCGCTGGTGGTGGGTCAGAACAGACTCAGGGGCAGGCTGGAGTTTTACTTTGAAAAGGAAATTCCTGGGGGGGTCAAAATAACTGACAGAGATGAAGAACCACAGCTTTTCATTTTTAGCTTATTACCATTGATTTGATTTGTGTTCACTAAATGATCTATGCACTTTGCAACAAAACAGTAATGATGTCACATGTGAAGACACCACTGTTACCTACTTATAAGCTAGTAGTTCATAAATTATATGATATATTGTATTGTTTAAATAAATCCCATAAACAGACCGAAACTGACAAAGTGTTGGGTTTGTCTCTCAAAACTTTCTGACTTCCTGTTTCCTGCCCTTAGCTTCCAGCGCATTGGTTCCCACTAATGATGTGTATATTTTACAATAGATGCAGTTTCATTCAAAAAAGTTTGGAACTGTAGGTTTTAAAAGCCTTAGAGAAGTTAATATGGCATTTTTAAGGGACCATTATAAATAATATGTGCTGTGATGTAAATTACTCCAAGTAAGCCAGAGCTAATGGTTGATCAAACATATTTCTTTATTTAAAATGCTCTGGTGTCATTTGTTTTGGGCTCTTGAGGACAGAAGAAGTAAAAAACAAAAAGTATGTTTTTCATTGCATTACTGTATGAAACAATATCAATTATTGTGTAAGCATTCCACAACTACAGCTCCCATGAGGCGTTGTTGGTGCTTTACTGACAAAGGCTTAATCTAAAAAAAAAAAAACACCTGAGATTTTATTGCCTTATAATGTTTTGTGGGACGATGTGCAACCTGTTTACCATCATACTTTAATCCGTTGTTGATATAAAAAATATATTTATTGGTGGTATTTAGATGTATCCAATCGAGCTATTTATTCTGACTGGTCTTCCATGTTAGTGTCAGTGGTCAGGTATGGTTTGGATTTATTATTTTTTCAAATGTGGTTGTTTATCTCTGCTCCTTTGAATTTTAAACTTTCTGCGTCCAGAGAGGTTCTGCCTTTACAAACATGTGAGTCTGTCTAAAGCTCCAGCCTGCACCTCAGCGGGGACAGACGGTGTTAAAGCGACCCTCCCCTCTGATGCCTTCATTATAATGACCTGGTCCTGATCTTCCTGAGCACAACTGCTTGAGCTGTGACACTAGCAGGATGTCCCGCCTCCCCCCGACCCCCACCATACCTAGCCTTCTAGTATGTGAGTCGACTGGCCCTTTTTGTACACCTGGTGTTCTGTACATAATAACCTTCACCCCTCCTTACCCCTACCCCACCCCCAGCTGTCCTTTCAGGGGGAAAAAGATTAAAAAAAAAAAAAGCTCCATCCTCTGAGTCCCCGAAATCTTGTATTTTGTTCTAATAATGACAACATTTATTTATAAGGATTTTTTAAAATCTATCTCTTTCTCCTTTTTGTAAATGTTCCAGTTAAATAAAATTTAAAAATGTTAAAAAATTAAATGGATATATTGAAAGGTTAAAAAAAAAAATGTCTCTAGCAGTCCCCGCCCCCCCTCTGGCTCTGTACTCTGAACTTTGTGTTTTTGTTTTTTCTCTTTCTGTATGCTTCTCTTTATGTGCTTCAGATGAAGAGTTCTATTTATTATGACATTAACGTTATTATAATTATGACTAATTATTAATATTATCATCATCCTCATCATCCTCATTATTATCATTAATAAACTTGTCTACTTCAGCCAACTTGTCTCAGCTGTTTTGTGGTGAGTGATGAGTTCCTGCGTTCTAGGGGCCGACTGGGACTCGAGGTAAGACTACAACTCCCATGACATATCACTGCATGTGAGATGAGCCAGGTGGAACGGGGCGGGGTGACGCTCCCAGACCCATTTGTCTTATACCGAACCCCCTCTGGGTTTACAAGATGGAGAGCACCTGTCTGTCGCAGAGGCTGCCATTTACCAAATCGGAGCAAAGACAAACTGAGTGAAGAGAGGAAATATAGACTCGAGCCTTCAGGGGGAAAACGGAGAAACAAAAACACACAAATGTAAATACTTCAAAAGATCAGTGGCTCTCCATCACTGTTGACTTTGTTTAATCCTTTGAGCCTCGACAAACAAGATGAGATGGGATTCTTATTGTCACAGCATAAGAAACTGCTAAAACAAAATTGGGAAAATACTGTTGTTGTTGTGTCACTGCTATGCCGCATCAAAATGTGCACAATGTCGTCTGTAGGTATGCATCCTTTTTAAATGTAGTTTTTTCAGCCTGAGGCCTCAACTGAACCCCATTGAAATCAGACGTTAAGTTCTTACTTTCATCATAAAAAGCAGACCAGCAGAGGAGGAGCGGAGGATGGGGGGGGGGGGGGGGGGGGGGGGGGGGGGGCAGGTTATGTAGGGCTTTGTAAGTAAGCAGTAGTTTTTTGAAGTTGATACAGGATTGAACGGGGAGCCAGTGGAATTTGATGAGGACGGGGGTGATGTGTTCTGAGGCCTTGGTGCCGGTGATGATCCGGGCTGCAGAGTTCTGTATGATTTGTAGTTTATTGATGAGCTTGGTGGGAATGCCTGAGGATGGCGTTGCAGTAGTCGATCCGGGACGTGACAAATGCATTGACTTCAGTGTTTGATTGAGAAAGGGATGTGCGGAGTCTGGAGATGTTGCATATGTGGAAGAAGGCAGTCCGGGTGATGTTATTTATGTGAGGTGAAAATGAGAGGGAGCTGTCCAGGATGACACCAAGGCTCTTAACTTGGCCAGAGAAGCGGATGGACGGAGTAGCCATCAATGATGAGGTTTGAGGCAAGGGAGGATGAGGTTTTGGAGAGGGTGGTTTTGGTGCCAACCAGCAGGGCTTCGGTTTTGCTGCCGTTGAGTTTTAGGAAGTTCTGGCTCATCCAGCTCCTGATGTCCTGGAGGCGTTGGTGAGAGAGGTTGGGGGGCAGGGCAGTGTTGGGTTTGCTGGAAATGTAGACCTGGGTATCATCGGCGCTACAGTGGAAATGGACATTATGATGACGGAGGATAGTGCCAAGGTCGATAGTGCCAAGACTAATTGTCTAACAGTAAGGGATCGCCTGGTTCAAGCTTGGTATATATGAAAGTTGAAGCAGCTTAACACTTGTTCTGATTCAATAAGACATTCTGTTAATAAGCAGTTTGTACAGTACCCCAAACGCAGAAGATTGAGTTTCACATAGGGAACCTAATACAAAGTGATGGCTGCAATCATGAAGTGTAAAACTTTTTTTTCTGCTGTTAAAATATGCTGTTTCTACAAATATTTCTTAACGGACTTCGCTTTTTTTAATTCATATTTTTGTCATTTTTAATTTTTCTTTAACATGAAATACTATATATTTTTTCTTATATTTATGAAAAACTATACAATGTTGTTTTTTACTGAGATTTTCAACTTACCTTTTTTGATGACATAATAATCAGGGTCTATTTTTGTGTGTCAACATACTGTTTTATTGTTAAACTATAATATTTTTGTGATTATCTTCAACATATTATGCTATGTTTTTTACATACTATTATAAACGTTTTTTTTCGTCATGTTGTTTTTTCTTTCATTTTTTAGATGCTATTCTATGTCGTTTTTCTGACATTTTTCAATACTATGATGTTCTCTTTCAGATATTCTAGAAGTACTATACAATGTCATTTTTTCAGATATTCTCGACATACTATGCTATGTCATTTTTGCTTATATTTTAGGCTTATGTTCCAATGTTTTTCATACTATACTATCTAGTTATTTTAGCAGGATTAGAAATACTATACTATGTCTTTTTTTGATATATTTTCAACCTGCTATACTATGCAATGTTTTGCACACTTTCGACATGCCATACTCTTCCTTTTTTTGCAAAATGTGAAATACTGAACAATGCCTTCTGTTTCCTATTTTCAACATACTATACTATGCGGTTTTTTTCATAATTTAGTGGGAATGCTGATACAGCATTCCAACTACTTGTTCTTCTACGCACGAAATTCTTTGTTATTATTCTGCCCAGTTATTTTGTCCGTCTTCTTCTCCCACATTCCCATGGCAGAAACTCCGTTCAAACATCAAAACGTTCAGCTCCCAAGATTTATCCCATAATTCATAACATTTTTAGCCTGGAAGTCAAGCGAGAAACTCTTCAGACTTGAAAAATATTCAGAAGCCTCATTCCAACTTTAAAATGTTCATCTTTCTGACATTATTCATATTAAACAACTTTTAAATCAGATTCATACTTTTAGAAATATTAAACATTATTCAGACTTGGTAAAGAGGCCTTCTTCAGATTTGAACATTAGTGTGCATTGTGCAGCTCGTTAAGGCTTAGAGTGCTTGAAATCCACCTTCATATATATTTTTTAAACCTGCCATAATTCCCGAACCCTAAACTTCTTGGACATCATTTTTCATGAGAAACGTAGGAAAACATCTCGTAGCTTGAAAAATAAAAATAAATTAAGCAAAATAGCTAAACAAAATGCGTCTTGAGAACACGAAGTGACAAAAACGTTCAACATGTCTCCATTAAGGCCCATTGTAAATTCAGGCTAATCTTTCATCACAGCAGCAGCCGCACACCTTTAGTTAATCTGCCACATTATTATTTATTATAAAATGTCATTATTGACCCCAAGTACAGAAAAAGCAGATTCAGACGCTCGTGTTGACATTTCACCGATATCTGCTACGGTTCTTCAACAAAACGCTCACATGTAAGAGGTATATCTCTCATTCAGAACAGTGCAAAGGCTCTCCTCACTGAGATCGCATGATGTAGTATTGTTACATGTGCCAAGTGCAAGGACTGTCTTAGGTAAGACAGCTTTTATGTGCGCAGCTCCACTTGCTTGGAACAATCTTCTGCAAGAATTGAAACTGAGCAATCTCATTCCTCTGCATGTTTTTAAAGCTAGGCTAAATGAAATGCTCTTTGATACTATGGGCACTTATAAATGTCGATAACTATGTAAATGTAACCTGTAAATATAATTTATGATGTCCTTTATTGTTTTATGTTTCATGTGGAACCTATTTGCTGCAGGTCTCCCTTGAAAAAGAGATCTATGAACTCAATGAGGCCTATCTGATTAAATAAAGGTTTGAAATTAAATGAAACTGATTACTGCACATCACCATGGAAACCTTTGATCTCTGGGCTCAAGAACAGGTGTTTCATAACGTAATTAGCTCAAACATAAACACCTGTGTCATGGAACACGATGATGTCATAACTCCAACTGACATGCTCAGAACGCCAACAAACATCACATGATGGTTAATACTGGCCCTGAACGTCAAATCTGATGTTACATAATGTGGTGTTACCATCCCTCGCCATAAAACACGATGTCGCCGTAACTCCAATGGACACGGCCTAATCGTCCTCCAATCTTCCCTTGTATATCACCTCTCCATGCCTCAACAGCTCTAAGCCAAATATGAGATCTTACCATATGCTGTTTCCATGGAAACGCATCCCTTGCCATAAAACACGATGTCGCTGGTCCGATCGTCCCCCAAACTTCGCTTGTATATCACCGGTCCATGCCTCAACAGCTCTACGCCAAATCTGAGATCTCAACATAGACTGTTTCCATGGAAACGCATCCCTGGCCAAAAAACATGATATTGTCGGAACTCCTATGCAAATTGTCAAAACAGCAGCAGACTTCAGATAATGGTTAATGGTCCGGCCCTCAACAGCGCTATATCAATTATGGGGTGTCATCATATGCCGTTTCCATGGAAATGCATCCCTCGGCATAAAACACGATGTCGCTGTAATTCCAATGGACACGGTCGGATCGTCCCCAAAACTGTACTTGTATATCACCGGTCCATGCCTCAACAGCTCTATGCCAAATCTGAGATCTCACCCTAGGCTGTTGCCATGGAAACGCATCCCTCGCCATAAAACACGATGTTGCTGTAACTCCAATGGACACGGTCCGATCGTCCCCCAATCTTCACTTGTATATCACCTCTCCATGCCTCAACAGCTCTACGCCAAATATGAGATCTCACCATATGCCATTTCCATGGAAACGCATTCCCAATTGTGGGGAAATACCCTGCATTTTGAATGTTCGATAGTCCACCATTAACACCTTCGTCTCGTCTCGTCTACGAAAACTAAATGTACATTTCGTCATAGTTTTTATTATCAATAATCTATTTTTAGCTCATCATCATCTTGTCTTAGTCATATAAAAAAGGTTGTTGATGAACATTTTTCGTCATAGTTTTCGTTGACAAAATTAAAACTGTTATGGACTGAGAAAGGCAGCACAAGAGGGAGATAAAGACTTCGGAAGCGACGTTCGTCATTTCGTAGAAAGAGACTTCTATGTGGATGATGCCCTGAGGTCTTTCCCCACAAAAGAAGAAGCCATTGACCTACTGCGAAAGACTCAAACCGTGTTGGCACAATCCAATATAAAGCTTCACAAGATTGCATCTAATAGTGCGGATGTCATGAATGCCTTCCCCATGGAGGATCGAGCCAAAGAAATCAAGCACCTAGATCTTTCGGTTGATGACCCACCAGTTCAGCGCAGCCTTGGAGTGAGCTGGAATATGAAGTCGGACACATTAACATTTCAAGTTCCAAAATGCCAGAAGCCCTTTACACGCCATGGTGTACTTTCCACAATAAACAGTTTGTTTGACCCCCTTGGAATTCTTGCTCCGGTAACAATAAAGGGAAGACTTATCCTAAGAGAGCTAACACAGAAAACAAAGAGTGGGATACAGCCCTCACTGAAAGTAAGTACACAAAATGGAGGAGATGGAAGGACTCGCTACAAGAGCTGAAAATGTTGGATGTGCCTCGAACTGATGCTTCATTCCATCTTTCAAACGCCAAAACAACAGAACTTTGCGTATTTTCAGATGCCTCATGCAAAGGAATTGCCGCAGTAGCTTACTTGAAGGTGACAGATGAAGAAGGTCACATTGAGGTTGGTTTTGTCCTCGGCAAGGCCAAAATTGCACCTTCATCAGAACCAACTATTCCCAGACTAGAACTCTGTGCAGCAGTACTGGTAGTAGAGGTTGCCGTTTGTCAAAGAAGAAAGTAACTAACAAAGTGTAACTAACAAAGTGACAATCTACACTGATAGCAAAGTTGTTTTAGGATATATCTGCAGTGACTCACGAAGGTTCTATGTGTACAGTGGGGCAAAAAAGTATTTAGTCAGCCACCAATTGTGCAAGTTCTCCCACTTAACAAGATGAGAGAGGCCTGTAATTTTCATCCTAGGTATACCTCAACTATGAGAGACAAAATGAGAACCAAAAATCCAGAAGAATTTATTTGCAAATTATGGTGGAAAATACGTTTTTGGTCACCTACAAACAAACAAGATTTCTGGCTCTCACAGACCTGTAACTTCTTCTTTAAGAGCCTCCTCTGTCTTCCACTTGTTAACTTCCTTTCATTTCAAACCTTTATTTAGACAGATTGGTCCCTTGAGATCATCGATCTCATTTACAAGGGAGACCTGCATCATTTAGTTCCACATGAAACATAAAAACAACAAACAAACAAACAACAGAGGATATCATATTTACATATTCAACATTTACAAATACCCAGAGTGTCAGAAAGCATTTCATTTAGACGTGCCTTAAATACATTCAGAGAAATAAAAATGCTCAATTTCAATTTTGCCTGTAGACTGTTCCAAGCAAGTGGAGCTGCGCACATAAAAGCTGTCTTACCTAAGACAGTCCTTACTCTTGGCACATCTAACAAGACTATATCCTGCGATCGCAGACAATAGCTGCTTGCAACTTTCTGCTTTATCAATGAACAGATATAATACGGGAGTTTGCCCAACATAGCTTTATAGATAAAAGTGTACCAGTGACTGAGCCTCCGTACAGTGAGTGATGGTAAACCTGCCTTGGTATACAGTGTACAGTGATGAGTAAGTGCTTTACAATTTGTGACAAATCTCAGAGCACTATGATACGCAGCATCTAGTTTGCTCAGGTAGTTGGCAGGTGCATTCATATACATCAGATCACCATAGTCCAGCACAGGTAAAAAGGTCACAGTGACTAGCCTTTTCCTGGCCTCAAGTGAGAAACAGAACTTATTCCTGAAAAAGAAACCTAGCCTAACGCTCAGCTTTTTAAGCAGGTTATTGACATGAAGTTTAAAAGAGAGACAGTCATCAAGCAAGATACCAAGGTATTGTAACAGGCAACAACTTCAAGTTTTGTTCCTTGCGTTGATACAATATCTAAAACAGGCTCTGGTGTCTTTTTAGCTTTTGAAAAGAGCATTATCTTGGTTTTTTCTCCACATTTAAAAGAAGCTTTAGTTCAGAGAGCTGAGTCTGAATAATATTAAAAACAGCCTGTAATTTAACAACCGCCTCCTGAATGGAGGAACCTGCACATCACGGTATCGTCCGCATAGAAATGTAAAGTAGCTTCATCCACATTTTCACCTAAACTGTTGATATATATGGAGAATAAAAGTGGACCTAAAACAGAACCTTGAGGAACACCATTAGCAATGTTATACCACTCAGAAGACAGCCCATCAAAGTGAACACATTGGGACCTTTCAGAGAGGTAGTTCACAAACCACCCCACTGCATGGCTGGATATGCCAATACTGAGTAGCCTCTGTTTTAAAACGCGATGATCAACGGTGTCAAACGCTTTGGAAAGGTCAATAAACAGAGCTGCACAACTCTGTTTATTATCTATCATACTAGTAATATCATTTACCACTTTCATTGTTGCAGTGATGGTGCTATGTTTCTTCCTGAAGCCTGACTGATGTTTAGACAGGATATCATTTATACATAAAAACTCCTTTACTTGTTCACTCACAAGTCGTTCGAGTACCTTAGCCAAAACTGACAATTTAGAGATTGGCCTATAGTTATTTAAAATAGTTGCCTCCCCTCCTTTCAGTAGAGGCAGGACATAAGCAGACTTCCATACTTTAGGAATTGTATTTGTGCTGAGGGAGAGGTTAAAAAGAGAAGTAAGAGGTGGAGCAATAACATCTGCAGCTATCTTTAAAAAGAAAGGTTCTACGTTATCCGGGCCAGCCGGTTTCCTAGGATCTAACTTGGATAAAGCTTCATGGACAATACCAACAGTTAAAGGAGTAAAACTGAAAGGGTTTTCCAGACCACATTGTTCAGAGTCAAGGACTGGAGCGTTCACAGAAGCAGAAGCACAGTCAGTGACAGAATCAAACAGAGAGCCACAAGAGACAAAATGCTTATTAAAGCAATTTAGCATAGTAGCCCTGTCTGATATAATGCCAGATGCTGTGGTGAGGCACGGAGGTAGCTCATTTGGGATATCACCAGTGGAAATCGATTTTATGGCTTTCCAAAATTTCCTAGGATTATTCAGGTTTTCTGTGGTAACTGACAAATAGTACTTTGACTTAGCACTTTTGACATGTGAAGTAAAGCTATTCCTTAGCTGCCTAAAGCGTAGCCATTCTACCTCTGAGCCTGATTTCCTAGCCTTTGCCCAGGCATTGTTTCTCTCATGAAGGAGACTGGACAGTTCAGCAGAAAACCAGGGATTGTTTCGTCCCTTCACTCTAAATTTACGCAGAGGTGCATGTTTATCTATAATTTTCATAAAACCAAGATACAAATAAGACCATGCAGTTTCTACATCAGCACACAGATCGATTTTTCCCCAATCAAAATCAAACAGATCATGTAAAAAACCCTGCTCCACTAAGTGTTTTTTATCTCTCTTTGTGATGATGCGTGGTTTAACTTTTTGGACCTTAGTGTCCCTAATTGTGGCTACAACACAGTGGTCACTCACATCATTAGCAAATACTCCCACAGATGAGTATTTATATGGAACATTTGTTAAAATTAGATCAATTAAGGAAGATTTATTTTGGGGACTTAATATTTATATTATATTTTTTTCAGGCATGTGAGAAAGACAGACATTTGACGAAATGAATGTCCGCGACAGTGCAACTAGCAATTGTTTGTGCAACCCATCCGAACCTGTACAGGGGATGTCCACTGCGGGCGGCAGAACAGACCCGAATCCAACAGAATTTTCAGGATGACTAGCGAACTTCTCCTTGTCCAGCACAGTCAAAAAAAGGCACAGCAGAAACACGACATTTGCCATTTTCCCAGTCCAGCTCAACAGCATCCACAATGTTCCCGAAGCAAAACCACGTCAGGACAGCAGCAAGGAAATAGGCAAGCAGCAGTGTGGCAACACTCCGGTTTCTCCGCGGTATCTCCAGACCAGGCCTCCCCCGCACAGTAGCACCCAACAGGTGGGAGTAGGCCTCTAACAGCAGGTGGTTAGCGGCCTTCAGCCGTGGGAACCACCACCAGCAGAAGCAGAAATGGGTGGACGGCAGGCCCTCAAACCGCGGCAGATCCTCCACAGATCAATGGTCCATTCTTCCAACCGCCGGCTCTGGTATTAATGGCACCTGTTTGAACTTGTTATCAGTATAAAAGACACCTGTCCACAACCTCAAACAGTCACACTCCAAACTCCACTATGGCCAAGACCAAAGAGCTTTCAAAGGAAACCAGAAACAAAATTGTAGACCTGCACCAGGCTGGGAAGACTGAATCTGCAATAGGTAAGTAGCTTGGTGTTAAGAAATCAACTGTGGGAGCACTTATTAGAAAATGGAAGACATACAAGACCACTGATAATCTCCCTCGACCTGGGGCTCCACGCAAGATCTCACCCCGTGGGGTCAAAATGATCACAAGAACGGTGAGCAAAAATCCCAGAACCACACGGGGGGACCTAGTGAATGACCTGCAGAGAGCTGGGACCAAAGTAACAAAGGCCACCATCAGTAACACACTACGCCACCAGGGACTAAAATCCTGCAGTGCCTGACGTGTCCCCCTGCTTAAGCCAGTACATGTCCAGGCCCGTCTGAAGTTTGCTAGAGAGCATTTAGATGATCCAGAAGAGGATTGGGAGAATGTCATTTGGTTAGATGAAACCAAAATAGAACTTTTTGGTAAAAACTCAACTAGACGTGTTTGGAGGAGAAAGAATGCTGAGTTGCATCCAAAAAACACCATACCTACTGTGAAACATGGGGGTGGAAACATCATGCTTTTGGGCTGTTCTTCTGCAAAGGGACCAGGACGACTGATCCGTGTAAAGGAAAGAATTAATGGGGCCATGTACCGTGAGATTTTGAGTGACAACCTCCTTCCATCAGCAAGGGCATTGAAGATGAAACGTGGCTGGGTCTTTCAGCATGACAATGATCCCAAACACACTGCCCGGGTAACGAAGGAGTGGCTTCGTAAGAAGCATTTCAAGTTCCTGGAGTGGCCTAGCCAGTCTCCAGATCTCAACCCCATAGAAAATCTTTGGAGGGAGTTGAAAGTCTGTGTTGCCCAGCGACAGCCCCAAAACATCACTGCTCTAGAGGAGATCTGCATGGAGGAATGGGCCAAAATACCAGGAACAGTGTGAAAACCTTGTGAAGACTTACAGAAAACGTTTGACCTCTGTCATTGCCAACAAAGGGTATATAACAAAGTACTGAGATGAACTTTTGTTATTGACCAAATACTTATTTTCCACCATAATTTGCAAATAACGTCTTTAAAAATCAGACAATGTGATTTTCTGGATTTTTTTTTCTCATTTTGTCTCTCATAGTTGAGGTATACCTAGGATGAAAATTACAGGCCTCCCTCATCTTTTTAAGTGGGAGAACTTGCACAATTGGTGGCCGACTAAATACTTTTTTCCCCACTGTATGTGCACAACAGGGTGCAACGTATAAGACAGTCAACTTGCCCAAGTTAGTGGAGGTATGTTGCCACTGACAACAATCTTGCAGATCATGGGACACGGTCTGTTCCTGCAGGTCAACTGCAAAGTGTCAACTGGCTGTCTGGACCATCGTTTCTCCTGGAGCCTGAGAACTCTGCATCTGACAACAATCCTCAGTTCGAAGTGGTCAATTCAGATGTAGAGATCCGTCCAATAGTTACGGCTTGTTCCACCAAAGTCTCAGTAAAGGAGCTCGGCACAAAACGTTTTGAACGGTTCTCATCTTGGAGTTCCCGTCTCTGTCACATTCCACAAGGTTTCAGCAAACAATCAGACAACCCCAGCTGCAGGGGATGGTATATCTGCCTAACAGGTCCCACTGTAGGAGCCAGAACGTTGATTTATTATTTTGATAATTCAATCATTTAATGTATGTAATGGAGTATAATTGATTGGTTTCATTTGATCGGGATCCGCAGCCACGGTGGGGCGGAGCAGCTGATTGGTGCTGCGATCGCCTCCAGCTGGTTAAAAGAGTCCTGCTGATTATACTCTGCGTTCTATTTTGGTTGTAAAGCCACACGGTTTTTTGACCGCTGCATTGCACTGCAGAGAAGAGAAGATTTGTTTATTTAAATGACGAAAACTGTTTCCACATCGTCTGGTAAGATACCTTCATCTGTGTGTTTAAAGAAGAGAACGAACAGTGAAGAAATGGAAACGATAACATGGAAATAAATGTACCAAAAACAAACAACATATCTCTGAGTGATGTGTGAGCGCGTCGGCCAGGCGCTAAAACCAAAGAACAGAAAAGAGCTTAAGAAAGGTGGAAAGAAGGCCCTTTTATTCGTCAAAAAACCCAGCTTGATGAGCGCTGGTCCGTGGAAATGTTTGTTTTGAAAACAAGACCTCAGAACTCATAACAGCGTGTCAAACACTCGCCTTCGTTTTGCTACGGATTCTACTTCCTGGAACGACGGTGTTGTGAAACGTGAATGACTGAACGCAACAATCACTCATCCTCCAACTACGTATGTAACGCGTCACTGCTGTGGAGCGTTCAAAGACTGTTGGAAACGTCTCAACTCGCGGCAAACTGCACCAAACGCAAGGGAAAACAAGGCAAGACAATGAAAGTCCACAAACAATGAAGTAAAATTCAAAAGTAATAAACGTGTTGTCTTGAACAAAAGTGGCAGACTTGGAAAGCTTGGAAAGTGACATTGACTGTGTGTATATGGAAAGGCTCAAATGACTGAAATCATCAAGGAGTGCAAAATTGGGGGCATTCACAAGGAAAATAAATGAAATCAGACAATTAATGGAAAATGTCTGCAATGTGGAACTGGTTAAGTCGAAAATGGAAAGTGAGTTTACACAACTACGCAAGGAAATGGAACAGTTAAATGATTCTGTTACTTTAATGCTTTAATGTCCACTGAGGAGGAGAAAGAAAGGGATCAGGATGAATGGTACAACCCCAAAGCAGCTGCCTTGGAAGAGTTTATTCAGGAGGTCCTAAACTGGATTGCTGATGCTCCCGTGTCCAATGTGGTCCAGGAAAAAATAAAAGGACATATGAGTGTTGCACCTCAGGACAGTATTTCAAACGTAAAGAGTGTTCATTCACAAAGTTCAAGGAGATCCTCTCGGTCTTCTATCACATCTGCTCAAATAAAGTTGGAAAGTCGAAATGCAGAATTGTTAGCACGAGCTGCTAGGCTGATTCAGAAGCAAGCACTGGAAAGGGAGGAAGCTGGTTTGAAGGCAAGAAAGGAACAGCTGGAACTTGAAACAGATATTGCAGCAAACACTGCAAAATTAAGTGTAATCAAAGGAATGGAGGATTCTCAGGCAGGTATGTACCAAGCAGGAGACAGAATGAATGAATATTTGGAAAACTCACAGTTTGTGAGTACATCAATAAAACTGCAAATGCCATTAATAGTGAAACACAATTCATACCACAACGTCCCGAAAGTTCAACTTCATCCAGCACGTCTTCTAGCACGAGAGAGGGCAATATGAATAACTTAATAAGCATCATGGAAAAACAGACTGCAATAACAGAAACAATGGTAAAGCAACAGAAACTTTCTTCATTACCCCCGCTCAGCACTCCAACCTTCAACGGAAACCCTTTGGACTATCGGTCCTTCATAAGAGCATTTGAGCATGGTATTGAAGAGAAAACAGAAATCAGTAAGGACAGGCTTTACTTTTTGGAGCAATGCACTATTGGCCAACCAAGGGAGCTTGTGCGCAGTTGCCAATATATGCAATCTGACAAAGAATACACAGAAGCAAAAAGGTTGTTGAAGCATCATTATGGAGATGGATATCTTATCGCGACAGCCTACATTGACAAGGCTCTCAATTGGCCATCTATTAAACCTGAGGATCCACAAGCTTTAAAAACCTTTGCTGTGTTTCTTAATGGAGGTCTCAATACAATGAATAGTGTGAAATACATGGAGGAAATGGATCACCCAATCAACATGCGAGCTGTATAAGCTGAGAGAAAACTGGAGGGCTAAAGCTTGTGACATACAAGATAGAAACAACAGAAGAGTTAACTTTGAAGATCTAGTGAAGTTTGTCGACCATCATGCTAGAATCCTTTCTCATCCAGTGTTCGGAAACTTAAAGGAAATTCCAAATAAATCAGCAAAGACAAGCTACACATTCGTTCCTGCTACTCCCAGCCCAAGGTTCAAACAGAGATCTCCAGAGTTATATAAAAGTGGTTTTGCCACTAGTGTATCCCCAATACCTCAGAAAGAAAACAGTAACCGACACAGTGACACATCCCAATCAAACCGATGCATCTACTGTAAAGGAGAACATCATCTTTCTGCTTGCAATCAGATTCTCAAAAACACCCACAAAGAGAAGTTGGAATTCCTCAGAGGCAAAGGACTTTGCTTCGGATGTTTGGAAAAGGGCCACATGAGTAAAGGATGCAAACAAAGACATACCTGCAAAGAATGCAATCTCACACACCCCACTCTTTTGCATTTCAGTGATATCGAGTCGAGCAAAGGAAAGGTAAAAACTGTTGCGAATGATTTAGTGGATATGGATAAAGATGATTCACGGGAGGAGGATATTGGGGCCGGTGAGCCTGAAGGCACCCTGGCTATCGTTCCTGTGAAGGTGAAAACAGAAAAGGGTAATACCATCATAACAACATACGCCTTTCTGGACCCAGGTAGTACGGCTGCCTTTTGCACAGAATCCATTCTACAGCAGCTTCAAGTGACTGGACGCAACACGGAGATACTCCTACGAACAATGAATAAAGAGGAGTCAGCTAAAACATCTGTTGCATGTGACCTTGAAATATGTGGTCTTGAAAGTAACCAGTATGTAGCACTTCCACCTGTTTATTCCCAAAGCAAAATACCAGTACGAAAGGCAAATATTCCCTCTCAGGAGGACGTGGGACAATGGGAATACCTGAAAGAGGTCAATATACCACAAATTGATGCAGAGGTTGGCTTGCTAATTGGGTGCAACGTGCCAAAAGCTCTAGAGCCATACAAAGTCATGAACAGCCAAGGGAATGGCCCATACGCTGTTAAGACCATTTTAGGTTGGACAATAAATGGACCTCTAGGAAGGTCAGATACGACTCGTTGGATTAAGCCAGTCGTTACAGCAAACAGAATTTCTGTTGTGGAAATCGAAGAATTGTTTAAGCAGCAAGTAAAGCTGGACTTTCCAGAACATCAACACAAGGAGCGTCTGGAAGTGTCAAGAGAGGATCACAAGTTAATGGAAAGTGTCTCTAATTCTGTCAAGTTGGTAGACGGACACTACAGTATTGGACTGCCATTAAAGGAAAAAGGAATTGATTTTCCCAATAATAGACGTGTTTCTGAACAAAGAGCTTTGAACCTAAAAAGAAAATTCCAACAAAACAACAAATTATACAAGGAGTACAAAGAGTTCATGGCGGATGTTGTTGATAAAGGTTTGCCATAAGAATGACACCTGAACAAAAAGACAAGGCAAATCAAAGCAAAAGGAGCTGGTATATTCCACACCACGGCGTGTACCATCCAAAAAAGCGTAAACTGAGGGTGGTTTTTGATTGCGGTGCAACTTACCAGGGCACATCTCTGAATGCACGTCTTCTCCAAGGCCCAGATTTAACCAACAGTCTTATTGGTGTCCTTACAAGATTCCGGAAGAAGAACATTGCATTCATGGCAGATATTGAAGCCATGTTCCATCAGGTCAAGGTGCCAGAGGAAGACTCAGATCTTCTCACATTCTTGTGGTGGCCCGATGGAGATCTCAGTAGTGAGCTAGAAGAGTACCAAATGGTTGTACACATCTTTGGAGCAACAACCTCGCCTAATTGTGCCAACTTTGCCCTACAACAGTGTGCAAGAGACAATGTGGATGACTTTAGCCCAGAGGCAGTCTCTTCGATGCTAAGAAATGTTTATGTGGACGATTGCCTAAAATCAATGGAAGACGAGAGGAAGGGAGTGATAATCGCTCACGAAATCCTGTGCAGTAAGGGTGGGTTCAAGTTAAACAAATGGGTAAGCAACAGCAGAGCTCTACTACAAACAATACCTGAGGAAAGCAGATCAAAGGAAATCAAGGATCTGGATCTGGATAAGAGTAGCCTACCTGTTGAAAGAGCTCTCGGAGTTCAGTGGTGCACGGAAACTGACTCATTCCATTTCAAATTCACTCCTCAGGATAAACCACTTACCAGGAGAGGTATTCTGTCAGTCGTGAGCTCTATATTTGATCCGTTGGGTATGTTGTCCCCTGTGATCCTCCCTGCAAAGCAAATCTTGCAAACATTAACAGGAATAAGGCTAGGATGGGACGAAAGTATTCCTGAAGAATGTAAGGAACAGTGGTCGAGCTGTTTTTGCACTAAGTGTCACCCCAATGGAAGAAAGCTCTAGTACAGTGAACAAGTTGCTCACTTACTATTCCCAATGGCATCGCCTGAAAAAAGCTGTGTCCTGGATGCTACGCATAAAATCTGCTCTGATGGCGAGGGCAAATGGGGTCGTGTTAAGCAGTCTGATAGGCAGTTTTATTTCAGTCAGGTGTTTATGGGATTTTGTTATTTTCTGTTTCTTCTAAATACTGTTGTATTTTTGTTTAGATAACAGAATATGACTTCCAATACAGAATTTAAGATAACTTCATGGAATGTACGTGGGCTCAATAATTTATCGAAACTTAAGCAAGTGTTAAATAGAGCTAAGAGGTTGAATTCCAAAATACTGCTTTTACAGGAATCGCATTTGCCACAATGTGATATTCATAAGATCCAGAAAATACGGAATGGGCAGGTTATCGCAGCCTCCTATTCTTCCCATGCTAGAGGGGTGTTAGCTCTTATACATAAATCCATTCCTTTTAACATAATTAGGACTATCTCTGACCCTAGAGGCAGATATTCAGTTAGTCACGAGACCCTTCTTTCAGAAACCTTGAATATGGTCAACATATACGGCCCTAATGAGGATGTTCCCTTATTCTTCAAAAACATTTTTCTAACTTTATCCTCCCTCCCAGGCCATTATATTATAGGGGGAGACTTAAATTGTGCACTAGAGCCCAGTATAGACAGATCAAGGGGGACAGACTTGTCAAACACCCAAACAAGTAAAACCCTTAAACAACTGATCCAGGATTTTAATTTGTGTGAAGTTTGGAGGTCATTTAAACCAGCTTCCAGAGAATATTCTTGTTTTTCCACCACTCACCAAACACACTCAAGTATAGACTATTTCCTGGTTTCTATGGGTCTTATGTCAAGGATTTCAAAATGTTGGTATGACAGTAGGGTCCTCTCTGACCATTCAACAATTTCATTATTGTTTAATAACTCTGATCTTGTTATGAATCCACCTAGTTGGCGTTTTCAATCCAGGTGGCTACAGGACAGAACATTTGTTGAATTTGTAGGAATACACATTGACCTTCATTTTAGCATGAATACTAACGAAACCTCTGCAACTGTACGCTGGGAAGCGTTTAAGCCATACATTAGGGGCATGATTATTAGCTACTCTAGCTTGCAGAACAAAGCCTTTCAATCCAAATTAAATTCACTGGAGGGTTGTATTAAAGATTTGGAGGACAGGATTGTTACCCAAGATGCCCCAGAACTACAAGCAGAACTTTTGGTCCTAAAGACTCAATATAGTGAATTATCGAGTAACCAGACAGCTGCTAGCTTACTAAGATTAAAACAAAGCTACTACGATCAGCGAGAAAAGGCGGGCAAAATATTGGCTTGCAATCTGAAAGGGCTATCAACAGCATTAAAACAAATAGTAAATTAACAAATGACCCTGCATAAATAAATAGTGCTTTTAAAATGTTTTATGAAAAACTTTATACATTCAAACATGAAGATTCAGGCCAACAGGAACATTTTTCTAAGTTTATTAGATTTCCCCAGTATTTCAACTGATTAAAAAGGAAAACTAGACCATATCATAGGAACTGACGAGCTTTCAGAAGCCATAACCAGCATGACGGGGGGAAAGGTGGCTGGTCCAGATGGGCTTCCTATAGAAATCTATAAACCATTTAAAGATAAGCTACTACAACCACTTTTGGATATGCTGTTGGAGTCATACGAAAAGGAGGACCTCCCACCATCTCTTAGAGGGGCACTAATCACTCTGATGCTAAAACCAGGAAAGGACCCCACTGACTGTGCATCGTACAGACCAATCTCACTGCTTAATACAGATAGCAACATTTTATGCAAGACGTTGTCGAGACGCCTAAACAAACTACTGCCTTCCATGATTAAAGATGATCAAAATGGTTTTATTCAGGGAAGGCAAGCTTTTCATAATGTTAGAAGGGTACTAAATATTCTTTATGAAAAAAGAGGGTCACCTAACATGGCACTGCTGTCCTTAGACGCAGAGAAGGCCTTTGACCGAATTGAGTGGAAGTATTTGTTTGAAGTGTGGGAGAGGTTTGGAATAGGCGAAGGTTTTCTCAAATGGATCAGGACGATATATAAGAACCCAACAGCTGAAGTGGTGACAAATAATATTACTTCTACATCCTTCTCATTGTACAGATCTACACGTCAGGGCTGTCCCCTCTCCCCATTGCTGTTTGTGTTAGCAATGGAGCCATTTGCCATGGCTATTAGTGACTCTCCATCTATATCTGGGATCTCAGTAGGTTACTTGGAAAATCGAATATCACTTTATGTGAACGATGTTTTTCTTTTTTGATCAAATCTTGAGTATTCTGTACCATCTCTGTTAGAACTAATTACGACCTTTGGGGAATTTTCAGGCTACAAAATAAATATGCATAAATCCTCAATACTCTATCTAAATGAACAAGAGAGGCAGCAACCTAGAATACAAACTCCCTTTTCAGCTCATAGGGAAGGATTCACCTATTTAGGAGTAAAAATCACACCTGAACTTAATGATCTGGTTCCAGCCAACTATAACCCTTATAGACTCTGTGGTAGAATCGCTTAACAGATGGACTTTAATGCCAATCTCCTTAATCGGTCGTGTTAACATCTTAAAAATGAATACATTACCCAAATTGCTTTATTTATTTCAATCAATCCCCTTACTCCAACCGAGTCATTTTTTCTAAAATGTAAGAAAATATTTACCAACTTTATCTAAGAATAATAAACGCTCTAGGCTCCGTTTTACCCTACTTTACTTGCCTTATGACAGAGTAGTCTAAAACTGCCCAACCTACGCTGGTACTATTGGGCAGCACAACTGAGAGCAGCCATGTGCTACTTCTCCCCAGAGGAAGCTCCAGCGTGGGTCAAGATTGAAGCATGCTCAGCTCAAGGGTTATCGCTTAGTAGCTATCTTTATTCTTCTGAGCCAAAGAAGCTAGGGAAAAACACAAAAAAAAACTTTCTAAAAAATACCATACACATCTGGCATGAGGTCCAAAGATATATAGGGTACACCCCCCACTGTCAGGTTTTACCCCCATATGGGGCAATAGTCAATTTATACCTGGTAGAGAAGATGCTGGTTTTAAGACTTAGGCAAACAAGGGATTAAGCAGGATTACCGATTTGTACAATGATGGAAAGTTAATGTCATTTACTGAAATACAAGAAAAGTATGATATTCCTTCTAAGCACTTCTTTAAGTTTTTACAAAAAAGACATTTTATCTCTGTATCTCAAAACCCCTCACTCACTTACTCAGCCTCCTCTCTCAATGTTGGAAGACATTACAGTTAAACACGTGGTTGGTATAGGCCAGCTATTGCTGCTCTATAAAATCTTTGTAGACAAGTCACCTGAATCTTCAGAAGATAAACTTAAAAGCTGGAGGCTTGATTTACAAGAGGAAATCTCTGAAAAAGAATGGTCTGAAGTGTGCCTGAAAGCTCAAACACAAACAATCAACACACGGCTTAAGTTGATACAATACAATTGGATTTTAAGAACATATATAACGCCATCAAAACTACATCACTTTAATCCCAATACCCCAGACACCTGCTTTAAATGTAACAATGCTAAAGGATCACTCTTTCACTGTTTGTGGTGATGTAATGTGGTCAATAGTTTTTGGAAGGAGGCTCTTAACATGATTAACCAAATAACAAAGCGGAAAATCCCTTGTCAGCCAAAGTTGTGCATCCTGGGTTTTTATCCAAAAGACTTTGTTTCTAAGAAGAGTGAGCGTGCACTTATAGACTTGTGTCTTTTACAAGCTAAGAGGGCAATAGCTATAGAATGGAAAAATTAGAACAAACCTAGTATGCTGGCAGTTTTCGAAAATATCTGGGGAAGCTTCATGGAGTTTCTGAAAAATAATGTTTGTAATAATTAATAACACCAAAGACCGGGCGGGGAAGGGGGCAACGGGAATACAATTCTAAAGTGTAGTCGCCCACGTCATATTCTTTCAGATTTTTGTCCTGTGTCATCTGTATACTGACCTGTGTTTATTTACATACTGTATCCGCCACCTAGACTGACCATGTATGTATGTGTAATGTTTGTTATTTTATTTTATGTATGTGTAATGTTTGTTATTGTATGTATGTGTAACGTCCATATTTGAAAACTTCAATAAATAACTGAATGCTGCTTCACCATGTTTAGTTCTGACTCTGGGGACAGAAAGCTGACCAGTCCCTGAAGACCTGAGAGATCTGGATGGCTCATAATTTAGCAGTAGACCAGAAATGCCTAAACCATTCAAAGCTTTATAAACCAGCAGCAGTATTTTGAAATCAATTCTTTGACACAAAGGAAGCCAGTGTAAAGACTTCAGAACAGGAGTGATGTGATCCAATTTCTTAGTGTTAGTGAGGACTCGAGCAGCGGCGTTCTGAATCAGCTGCAGCTTTCTAATAGATTTTTTAGTGAGACCTGTGAAGACACCATTGCAGTAGTCCAGTCTACTGAAGATAAAAGCATGGACAAGTTTTTTCAAATCCTGCTGTGAAATTAGTCTTTTAATCCTAAATATGTTCTTTAGTTGATAGTAGGCTGATTTAGTAACCGTTTTAATGTGACTGTTGAAACTCAGGTCAGAGTCCATGACTACACCTAGATTTCTGGCTGTATCTGTTGTTTTGAACATTGCAGACTGAAGCTCAGAGATAACTTTTATACGTTCTGCCTTGGCTCCAAAAAACATTACCTCAGTTGTATCTTTGTTTAATTGGAGAAAGTTCTGACACATCCAGTCATTGATTTGTTCAATGCACTTACTCAGTGTTTGAATTGGAGCATAGTCTCCTGGTGAAATGGTTATGTCAATGTGTGTGTCATCCTCATAGCTATGGTAACTTATTTTGTTGTTTTTCATTATCTGATAGATAGGCAAGTAAGTTTGGCCGTGGGCCAATTTTTTTCTGAGCCACAAGATGGCGGGCCAGAACATAATCAAAGCCTAATTCAAGGAATTTATTTTGGTAAGAGGGCACAGCGCCCCTGTTCCCCAGTTCAGAAAAAACTCTGATATCGCTGATGACCCTCCCCATCAACACTCTGATGCGCAGTCAGATCCGCTGATTGGTTCACTGATGATATAGGCGCCCAATCCAGAGCCTCTGGCTAGACCCGCCCAAAGGGAAGCTGGTCCTCTCTAGCCCCATTTCAGTCCCATGTTAAAAGCCAGGGCTACTATCTGTATTTTAACAGACTTATCTTTTAAATTGAGGTGTATTTATTGTTCTCTTCAAAGTTTATTTTTATCTGAAATCGTAGGGAGGATGGTCCTCCCTTTCCTCAATGGACGAGCCTCCACTGAGTAAAGTAGAGTTATTAACTAGGTAGCAGTGTTATTTAACATACTTTTATTGTCAAGTATTGTCAAGTTCTCTGGGTTTTTGGCATTTATTTGAGTGTTTGTCCACATTTGAGAGGCTTGAGGGGCAACAGAGGACGCATGGACAACTCAAATCCTCTTTTCCTTTTCTTTATTTCAACCTTTCAAGGACACATTAGGATTCTTTCAGGTTTTCAACCTTTGAAAAAAAAAAAAATTACAGCATGTTTTGCTTTGCAATTTAATATATTATAACCTAAATTAATCAGTAACCAAGTATTTTACTCAAACTCAATGTATTTAATAGTTAAATAAGTACTTTAATTGACCTGGTTCCCCACAACCACACATTTTCCTTATGTGATCCGCTCTATCGAAATCAGTCGGAAGTCGCAACGGCTCATTTCAAAATAACCGCGGATTTGCGTAAAAAACTAGTTTTTTGGGGGTTCGGGTTTTTTGTTTGATTTAAATAAACAAATTCTTGGCTTTCAGAATATGAAACTTGTATTTCCAAAATCACACGATAAATAAATACTTTAAGCTTGTAAAGGGAAGATGACAGCTCTCCCTCGCGCTCTGCTCTTCCGCAGCGCCACCCCCCTCCCTCCGCTGACATTATGAATGTAAGCGTATAGTAATCATAGATAACACGGCAGGGTCCGTTACAGTTTTTTTTCATCTGATTTCAAATAAACAAAGTATTGGCTTTCAGAATATAAAACTTGTTTCGGCAAATTCAGATGATAAATACAACTTTGAAGCTTGTAACGGCATAATTACAATCGGAGAACGGAGTAACTGACGTCACAGCAGGCATAACAACAGCCGGTGTTTCTTGTGAGTGTTTTCCCCGGGAAACAAACACAATACACACAAACGCAAAAATACACAAACACAATGTTCCCTTCCACCTATACATGCGAGTCGTCCTTTTCTTCAATTAATGCGATAAAGACGCACCAGAGGAATCGATTGACGCATAAAAACCTCGAGAACTGCCTGAGGATTAAAGTGACGTCCATATCACCAGATATCTAAAAAATAGCGACCGATGGGAAATGTCAGTTTTCACATTAAGTTACTACCAAGCCTGACGTAATTGTATTTAATCGCCTAATTATATTTTTTATATTTTTGAATGAATGGCTCATTTTAATTATTATCCCTAATGTAGCGTGTTTGCTCTGTCGTTTCAGGAGCATATGCACCACCAATCCTCGCCCTCCATGATCAAGCGGCTTCTCCAATTTGTATTGTCTATCACTGCAGTTCTAAGAAACCGAAAGTCGCCAGCCATTTCAAATACAAAATATTGAGAACTGAATATAACATAATTGCATTTAAGAATGACTTACTAAAGCAGAATTGGAGGGTAGTATATGAGAGAGACGATATTGACTATGATGAATTACTAAACATCTTTAAAGCACTTTATGACAAAAACTGTCCTGTGAAAGAATGCAGAGAGAGACACAAACAAACTCACAGTGCATGGATCACTAATGGCCTAAAAAATGCCTGCAAAAAGAAAAATACACTATATAGACAATTCATAAAATATAGAACTTCAGAAGCAGAAAATAAATATAAAAGATATGAGAATAAATTAACCCATATTCTGAGGATATGTAAAAAAGAATACTATAATTAAATATTAGAGAATAATAAGAATAATATGAAAGGTTTATGGAAAGTATTAAATAGTGTCATTAGAAATGGGGCAAAAAGCTCTGGTTACCCTGAGTTTTTTGTGGACAAAAATAATGTTATTAATAATACAGAAGATGTGGTTAATGGTTTTAATGAATTCTTTGTAAATGTGGGGCCAGATCTGGCAGAAAAAATTAAAACCGTAGAAACAACTAAAGGGGAAGATACGGACCTCTGGAATGAAAACAATAGCTCTTTCTTCCTCACACCAGTCGAAGAAAAAGAAATCATAGATACTGTGCGAAAATGTAAAAGCAAATCTTCGACCGATTGGAATAATATTGATATGATTATAGTAAAAAACATTATTGAAGAAATTGCAGAACCATTGACTCATCTCTTTAACTTGTCTTTTCAATCTGGTAAATTCCCAAATAAAATGAAAATAGCAAAAGTTATACCATTATATACTGTAAAACTGGGGATAAACACCATTACACAAATTACAGACCTGTTTCATTGCTCTCTCAGTTTTCCAAGATCCTTGAAAAGGTTTTTACAAAAAGACTTGACAGTTTCATGGAAACACATCATCTTTTGGACGACAGTCAATATGGATTCAGGAAAGATAGATCAACATCTATGGCACTAATGGAATTAAGTGAGGAAATAGCAAACTGCATGGACAATAAAAAACAAGCTGTGGGAATATTTATAGACTTACAAAAAGCATTTGACACCATTGATCACAATATTTTACTGATAAAACTGGAACTGTATGGCATCAGAGGGGTGGGATTAAACTGGGTGAGAGATTATTTAAGCAACAGACAACAATTTGCTGAAATTGGTGAACATAAATCAGAATATATGAACATAAATTGTGGAGTACCTCAGGGGTCCTTGTTGGGTCCAAAGCTGTTCATAATATACATCAACGACATTTGTAGAGTATCAAATATATTGACATTTATTTTATTTGCAGATGACACTAATATTTTTTGTTCCGGTGACAATTTGAAAGAGTTAATGGAAGTGATAACAGCAGAAATGATTAAAGTAAAACATTGGTTTGACACAAACAAATTATCATTAAATATAAGCAAAACAAAGAACATTTCTGCTAAACACCGGGCAAAACAGTACCCCGATGTATTTCACGAAAGTGGGGGGAAACTATTCCGCACCCCGTGCAACTGTGTGTTGGAGCATACGTCTCAGAGAAAATCGACGGTGACGACCCACTTTGATTCATTCAAACATTCGAAAATGCTTTCTGCTGCTGCGGACAAGAAAGCCAAACAACTCACGTCCACCGAGGCATCAACCTCCAAAACCCTTTCGAGGGCTACAAGAAACGAAGTGAGTAGCCTACAAGATTGAAGCTGGTCAGATAACGAACGAGTAAATGAAAACAGAATGAGGCGGAGAAGTGTGTGTGTGTGTGTGTGTGTGTGTGTGTGTGTGTGTGTGTGTGTGTGTGTGTGTGTGTGTGTGTGTGTGTGTGTGTGTGTGTGTGTGTGTGTGTGTGTGTGTGTGTGTGTGTGTGTGTGTGTGTGTGTGTGTGTGTGTGTGTGTGTGTGTGTGTGTGTGTGTGTGTGTGTGTGTGTGTGTGTGTGTGTGTGATTAAAATATCCCAATTGCTTTTACAATAAATAAACATTGAATGTGTTTAATTGAATAGGAAAGGGGTTTAACGTTAGTGGCAGGTTGTGTGTGAGAGAGAATAAATAAGAAAAAATATATATTCTTTTTCGCAACTTCCCGCAATTTCACCGCATAAAATTACATAAAAACCCTGCATGTTTAATCGCATAATCAAGGATTTTAGCCCGCATAATCAAGAATTTTAGCCCGCATAATCAAGGATTTTTGCCCGCGTTTTTCTGGAGGGTCTAAATAATACTAACACTGAAGTTCTGCCACTGTCTGTGTTTAAGTGGATGTCATTGAAGACCTTTACAAGAGCAGTCTCAGTACTGTGGTTTGGACGAAAGCCTGACTGGAACACATCGAAACAGTTATTTAAATGCAAGAAATTGCTAAACTGTTGAAAAACAACTTTTTCAATGATTTTACCTAGAAATGGCAGGTTTTATATGGGCCTGTAATTGTTCATTATTGAAGCATCTACATTATTCTTTTTTAAAAGCGGTTTAAAGACTGCAGTTTTCAGGGCCTGTGGAAAAATACCTCAGTGAAGAGATTTGTTTACTATATTTAGTAGATCTGAGGCCATGCAACAAAAAACATCTTTGAAAAATCCTGTTGGAATACTATCAAGGCAGCCGGAGGAGGACTTCAGAAGTTGAATAATGTCCTCTAGGTTTTTATCATTAATCTGATGGAATTGTGTCATGATGTTTGAATTGATTTTAAGTGGACACAGAGACAAAACATTTGCTGTACCTGATGCAGAGGCACTGAGTGCTTGTCTGATTTTCTGAATTTTGTCAGTGAAGAAGGAGGCAAAATCATTTTGGTGGATAGAAATTCAGAGGCTACTGACACTGGGGGGTTTGTTAGTCTGTTGACGGTAGCAAACAAGGCACGTGCGTTGTTTTTGTTTTTGTTAATGATGTCAGAGGAGAAAGACTGTTGTGCGTTTTTCAATTCCAAATTATAAAGGCCAAGTCTCTCTTTATAGATTTCAAAGTGAACCTTGAGATTTTTGCCACCTGCGTTCAGCTTTTCGACACTCTCTTTTGTCTGTTCTCACGGTCATGACCTTTCTCCATGGAGATATTTTCTTGCCAATCACTTCCTTTACCCTAGTTGGAGCAGTGGCATCTATAACATTTTTTATTTTTTTATTAAAATGATCTACTAGCTCATTTACTGAGATGTTAGCAGGGGCAAGTGTGGAAGAAAAATTCTGAGTAAACATTTCAATAGTATTTTCAGTTAAAGGGGACCGATCATGCAAAATGCACCTTTGTACGTCTTTTATACATGAATATGTGTCCCTGGTGTTCCAGGGAACTCACCAAGTGTCAGAAAACACAACCCTCTCTATTTTCCTCCTTAGCCAAATCTCTAAAAAAGGGGCTGCAACGGATCCTAAAAAAAACGGATCCAGATTTCAACACTTTTCTATGTCACAAAGAGGTGCTCCGGTTATTGGTCAACTCTCCACCTATCAGGGGAATGAGCCACGGCCACGTGCATTGCCAAACCTCTCATTCGCATATACTGTAGGACGGATTTCCATCCATTTGGCTATCCAAATGTTAACGAAAGGGATAGACTTCCGTGCACATCAGCGGCTGTCGGATTAAAACTGTTTAATGCACTTTTAACACCCACGTACCCAGGATTCCTGCTCCTTTCCTGGGTTACAAAGTGAGGTGACGCAGCCTGTCCTCTGGATGCGCTCTGTGGGGGGGGGGGGGGCTGTCGCAGCCTGCTCCCCTCTGCCTGCCTGCCGCTGCGCTCTGCCTCTATCTACACAACTTTTCCCCGCCTTTCAGAGACTTATTGCTGGGTCAAACTCTAAGTTACAAACTGTACACATTGCATTCTTGCTAATTAGCCAAAATATATACGGAATAAGTAGCAAGCATCGTAACAAACAGAGTAAAAATAAATAGGGACAACAGCTTGTCAACTAACCATTCAGAAACGTCCTGCTGCAACCGAGATGTTTGCACCTCCACCAAAACCTCCGCTGCTTCAGGGTCAGTTTCTGGATCAAATTGATAATATGCTTGAACACATGCATTGCTCTGAGATGACATGTTTATTCCACACTCGTAATCACAGCAAACATGGTAACGTGACTCTCGTCGGCTCATGCCCCCCTCTTCTGCAGGGGGGCGTGGTCAGCTGCTGCTCAGAATTTTCAAAGACAGGCTTGGCATAGAGCGAAAATGAGCAAAACGAGGCATGGCTAAAAAATGATCTGTTTGGTATTTTTAAAAATAAAATGTATAAATATACCTTATATAGGTATGGTCATACACTATATCATTTAAATATAGCATGATAGGTCTCCTTTAAATATCGCTTTGTGGTTACCTCTTTTTGAACATGTTTGTGAACAGAAATAGAGCTCTCAAAGAAAACACAGGAATGATCAGAGAGTGCAACATCAGTCACCACAACCTTAGAGATATTCAGACCCTTTGAGATAATTAAGTCCAGAGTGTGCCCCTTATTGTGCGTGGGCTCCGTCACATGTGTCAGTCCATAGTTATCAAGAACACAAAACAGTTCTTTAGCCCCTCTGTCCCGGGGGTTGTCAACATGGATGTTAAAATCACCAACAATGACTAGACGGTCAAAGTCAATACACACTAAAGACAGCAGTTCAGTAAAGTCATCAAAAAAGCTTACACAGTATTTGGGTGGTCTATAAATATTTAGGAACAGATCTCGAGAGGAGCATTTCAGCTGAAGGGCCACATATTCAAAAGAAGCAAAATTCCCATAAGATGTCTTCCTGCATTGAAGGCAATCATTGAACAAAATAGCAACTCCACCCCCTTTCTTATGCATTCTTTCCTGACTCATAAAACTAAAGTTGGGAGGGGTTGATTCGATAAGAACAGCTGCATTGTTATTTTGTTCAATCCAAGTTTCCGTTAAAAACATAAAATCGAGATAGTGCTCAGTGATAAAATCATTGATTACAAATATGTTTCCTGCCAAAGACCTGACATTTAATAAAGCTAGTTTAAGTTTGTTAAACACACAGTAATATTTGTTGTGACAAGCTGTGGCTGACATAGAGCCACTGCTAAATGTGATAAACTCAGACAAACGTTTGAGCACTTCCTGTTTCTAAGCTGATTCACCGCTCTTAATATATCCAGATATGTCCTATAGTGTTTTTTTTGTATTTTCTTGTTCACTTTCTTCATGTGCAGTTTATGGCAATATAATAATTGTATTGTTTGTGTCTTAGGTTGCGCTCCTCTGCGGCGTAGGCCTGGGCCTGGGTGGAACACTGCCTGCCTTCAGTGTAGGGACTGCACGATGTGACACTTTATTTTCTGTATGCTAAATATCTCACTGTTATTATTTTATAGAGATTGTGGTTTGAATATTGCATGCTTTTATTGTTTTGGTGTGTGGCTTTTCTTGTTTTTGTCCCTCACGATTAGCAGGCACTGCAGCCCGGCGGACCAGGCCTGCCCAACTGAGGAGGGTAACTTATATACGTGTTGAATTATATTTGCCATTTTTACACTTTACATGAATTGACATTTTAAACTATTTCCAACACTTGTTAAATAAAGCTGCGTATATTTTTGGAATTCATGCCTCTGTCATAATTGAACCTATTAAGGGAAGCTTTAAAATCGGTCCACGACTTACATTTAGGGTCCACGGGTTACTCCTGCCCCTTAGCAGGAGGGGGCGTTGTCAGTGACTAGATTTACATATGGTAACCTCAGTCACGGTTACCACATTTTGTGATATCTGTGTTGATAGGTAATAGATTACCTATCAACACAGATATCGGCAAAGCTACTGGCAGGCAGGGCCCCGGCATGTCATGGAAAGAGTTGAAAGTGCCATACGCCCTTGAGCCTGGACCCAGCACATATCAGTAAAAGTTTGTTGCGTTTTGTACACACACATTCTTATCAGGCTTCGGAGACTGCAGATGCTTTCTTGAGGGGAGGGGAGGTTGTTGACGTAGGCACGGTGATGGAGACGGGGGAGATGGTGCACGTCTCTGCTTCGGTGATTTTGGTGGGCGTCGTTGAGGAGCGGGGGTAAAGGACATGCTGCCAACCCTGTGTATCGCCTTAGTTTGGTCTTTGAACTCCAGGAAGGAATTGGTGCCAAGCCTCTGTATCTCCTTCATGTGTTCAGCAATCTCCAGGAGGGTGGGTGAGGGTGAAAGGGTGAACGGAGAGTAGAGAGAGCTGTGGGGTGAAGGAAGAGTATCCTCAGAGGTGATAGGGGGTGTGAAGGGCAGTGGAGACTCCTATTTGTCTCCCATAATCAAGACATTCCTCAGACGGGTGCAGTGATAGATTTTCAAAGTTTTCTGAGCGATGTGTTGTGTCTTTCTCTTGTTTTGATTCCTCTTGTTGCTTGTCCTTGGCAGAGGGAATAGATTGATGATGTAGGCAGTTGAATACGTTAGAGATAAACAATTTCACTCCTGACTTGTTCAGGCAAAGCCCATTTGCCTTAAAAAGATGTCTGCGGTCCAAGAAAAAGTTGTCAATAAAATTGACAGAATGGTCAGTACAGGCAGTTGAAAGCCAGGTGTTCAGTGCAAACAATCTGCTGAATCTCTCCACTCCTCTTCTGACTGGCGTTAGAGGGCCACTGATGAACACCTCTGCATTTAGAGAGCTGACAGTTTCCAACAGACATTTAAAGTATTTTTTCAGCACTTCTGACTCTTGTTTCACAACATAATTTGTTCCAATGCGCAGTACCACATTCTTGACAGTCGGATGTTCAGCCCCAATATACAGGATCTTCTCAGCTAAGTCAGAGACCATATCCTTGGGAGTACTTTGGTGTTGTTCTTACTACACAGACTTTTTACATCTCTTACAGCAGAGTCACCCACAACAAGAGTTTCAGGCCCAGTCGTTAGCTCTCCCTCTAGCCCAGTGCTTCTCAAAGTGTGGCCCGCGGACCACTGGTGGTCCGTGAGCGCCTCCTAGTGGTCCTTGAGTATATTGGTAACATTTCACATTTGAAAAGAAAATACATTTCAGTTTTCCGCATTCTTGCGGGAATATCTCCGCAATGGAGCAAAGTTAAGTTTCACTTTCAATTGCATGATATAGCCCAGTGCAACACCTTCATCGCACATGTTGCCACTTGTTTGTACCATTTCCAGGCGATTTGTAATCTGTTCTAGAAAAACTATGTGTTTTTTGATATTTGTGGAGTAGGGTGGTCCGCGAGTTTTTTTTTTATTGGTTAAGTGGTCCTTGGTATGAAAAAGTTTGAGAAACACTTCTCTAGCCTTTTACTTTTGGAGTAGCTATTGGTTCTTACCCTGTTGTGTGAAGAGGACAGGTTATCCAGGTCATCAGAAAGAGATTTCCGGTTCTGGGTCAGTGGATCATATCTGTGGTTTAGGAGGATTGTTTGTAGTTCTCCCTTTAGAAGCTGTCCACGGCTGTTTCCTAGTAGGAACAGCAGTTGAAGAGGCACTCTTCCTGGGTGATAACAATGCAGGCCAGCCGCTCGCATCACACATTTCAGAGCGCTGGGCTCTGCTGTTGTTCGTCCTCCCAAATCCCATGGAAATGATTTACTCTTCGGCCTTGCACCCAGAGAGTTTCAGGGAGGACTACCACTTGTAGATTTATTACCCAGTACACAGCCCTCCTGTTCCTTGGAATCCTTGTAGCTGCTAACTAGCTTTGAGTTAGCATGCCTTTGTCTATTCTTTTGCAACACTGGTAAAGTGGTGTCATTCCAACCTAGTCCATTCACTTCCACGTTAACTTCCAACCGTTGCATTTTCATTTCCAACGCGGCCATCTTCTGTAGTGGAAGTCATCTGTAGAGAACGGAGGCATTTTGCTGCTAATTAGCTTAAGCTAAATAGCATGCAGTACCAGGCTTTAGCTGTTGCTAGGCCACGCTACTGTAAGACTGAGGTCGTCGTAAAAATATTGAAATATGGCTGAAACCCTCCGTCTATTTATGAAGAATAACTGTCCCAGTGATAGGTTAATGTCCAGGAGACGCTGCTCAAAGTTTTTAGAAAAGAAAAATAGAAAAACAGCATAAAAAATTAAGCAGAGGCAAGAGCAAGCAGAAAAGCGTCTGCACTGTAAGAAGGCTGCACACAAAAAGCAATGGCCTCACTGCTGCAGATAGCCAAGCACCAGGGTCTTCATCAGCCACTGGCCTGTAGCTGCTGAAGTCCTAGTGGTGCGGGGTCCTTGACTGATTGCCTGACCAATCTGCTGAAGAAATGTTAAAGTCATTAACCCACTTGAGGGTTTCCTAAGGCGGGGAGTCTGGCTCCTGGTACCCAGAGATGATCTTCAGGCCTCCCAAGGCTCCTCCATTTTCTTCCTGTAGCTGTTCTTTCCATCCCTGATTTTCCTCCTCAGCTCCATCACAATCCTATACTGTGACATTTTGATGACATTTTAATGACATATGTACAATGTTTTTATGACATAATAAACTGTCACTTTTAAAAATTGTCTGGCGTACAGTAATGTTGGATCTTTTGATTTGTTTTAGGTTGACATCTTATGACATACTATAGTATAGTATAATGACTTTTAATGTTGTACTATACACCAGTGATTCTCAAATGGGGGTACGCGGACCCCTAGGGGTACATTGGGGTACTGCAGGGGGTACGTGAGATAAAAATAAAAAAGGTTAATTAAAAAAATACTATGCATGATTACAAAAATAATCTTAGTACAATAAGTTAAATAGAGAACACCATTTTATATAAAATATTCCTTGAACCACTAAGGGGGTCTGTAGGTGCCATAACGCTACAAGTTCATTATTTGTATTATTATTATTTGTTTATTTGAGCACTTCCGGTAATTGTCACATGGGTGTGGTTTGGTTATATAAGTCACCTGTTTGATGTCTAGGGCGGATGACAGAGGGTGAGTACTTCAATTGGAAAAACTTGGAAAAATGTCCAGGGTCGGTCAGGGGGTACTTGGCTGAGAAAACGTTTCAAAGGGGGTACATTACTGAAAAAAGTTTGAGAAGCACTACTATACACTATGACATTTTGGTGACATACAATTACATTTTTATGGTATATTAGACTATATGAGACCCTTAGGACCTATACTATGGAATTTCGATGACACATTTTTTATAACGATACAGTATTCTTTTTACATTCTTCAAAGTCTGGCATAGATTGATATAGGATTGTTATGAAATGTTGAAGAGGACTGAAGAGAAATGTTGAAGAGGACTTTTATGACATACTATACTAAGGGTGCATTCACACCTAATAGTCGCTTCTCTGCTGCGCACCAGACGACAGTTTGTTACATTGTTTCATTCTTCAGAAGGTTCGGTTTGCGTTCACACGGGCAAAACTCAAACGGACTACACACAAGTCATGTGCACGGAAATGCTGTTCAACCATTGGTCAGACATTAAGGGGGTAAACCAACCCAGTCTCATAAAAAGATGTTTAATAACTACGTTGGTCCACAACTTGGGACGTAGTATTTCTACAAAAACGCCTCTGAAAATGTAAGATCCCTACGTTTTTTTTAACCATTCATTTAAATGGCTGGCGTCTATGTCACGTGATCTTCAAATTTCTCCCTGCAGAAAAAACAAACACGGCCGAACTTCGTTTTATTCTCGGTGGCAAATGCCTATTTTAAGGTTAGTTTGGCCATTAAAATAAGTTTTGATGTCATTTGATGCGAGAAATATGAGTTGTTATTTCAGATTATGTGTGCAGTGGATGTACATGATCTTTAGTTTGCTAGTTATTACGAAGATTACTTCAGGAAATTGTGTCTGGCTGGTCTACCTGCATGTGCCATCCGACCTCTGCAGCTCATCCAGAATGCAGCGGCTCGTCTGGTCTTCAACCTTCCAAAATTCTCACACACCACGCCGCTCCTCCGCTCCCTTCACTGGCTTCCAGTAACTGCTAGAATCAATTTCAAGACACTGGTACTTGCGTACCATGCAGCGAATGGATCTTGCCTTTCCTACATCCAGGACATGGTTAAACCGTACGCCCCAGCACGTGCACTCCGCTCTGCATCAGCCAAACAGCTCGCTGCACCCGCACTGCAAGGGGGACCCAAGTTCCCATCAGCAAAAACACGTGGGTTTGCTATCCTGGCTCCAAAATTGTGGAATGAGCTCCCCATTGAAATCAGGACGGCAGATAGCTTGCACTTCTTCCGGCGCAGACTGAAAACTCATCTCTTTCGACTCCACTTTGAGCGATAGAATTACTAACAAAGCACTTATATACTAATAAAGGACTGGCTTATCTAAAGCCAGTTGAGTAGCACTTGAAATGTTTGGCTCTATGAAACCTGATGTACTTATATGATTCTGTTTTCTTCAAGGTTGTATCTTCCTGGTCGAATGTACTTATTGTAAGTCGCTTTGGATAAAAGCGTCAGCTAAATGCAATGTAATGTAATGTAATGTGCCTATACCAGTGCTTGAATTGGAATAAAAAAGGTGCCAGTACTCTAAATCAGCAACAAGTATTTGGCACAAAGTCATAGTATAATGCTGGTGGGTTTGTCTCTTTACTGTATATTTTAGAAAGGCTCACTGTACTTAAACAAAATGACTCAGGGTGCATCTGAGATTAGAGGGGGTGCAGTGGTAAAGTGCTATTTTTATAAGTGGGGAGTGGACCTGACACCCTCTAGTCTAGGGGGGTCCGGGGGCATGCTCCCCCGGGAACATTTTTTTTTAAATATTGAAGTTAGATGCATCAATCTGGTGCAATTTGAGAGAAAAATGAAGAGATATATGGATACCTCTCAACATCAATAATGAAACAACTGTAAACAGATTTACTTTTTCTTTATGGATATAAAAGAAAGTAAAGCTTGACTCCTACTGGCTGGTTAAATGACTCCTCGTCCCTGAGGCCACTACCAGTTTTTTGTGCCATTTTGCTGGATTTATTTGTCAATAGCGTTGCTGCACAAAGTGATAGCCCTCTATTTTAAATCTACTACCCCAAAAGAAACATATGGAGATGGGTTACTCTTAAAAAAAAAATTGCAAATCTATTTGGGAACAGTGGAGCCGGGCCTCAAATCCTATAGGATTGCTCCCCCGGTAAGATTTTTTTTAAATGTTGGACTTAAATGCATCAATTTTGAGGGGGAAATAAAGAGACTACACCCATATGAAACAAAAATGTATACATTTAAATAATCATAAAATCATAAGTACATGGCCATAACCAATAGCATACAATATCCAATATGAAAAAACATTGAAACTTGTTTATTTATTTGTTTTTGGTTCATTTATAGTTGTGAGTGTGTCTGGGCTCCTGAATCGGCCTCTCCTGTCTCCCTCCTCTCCCCCCTGCTCCTCTTTGAGCAACAACAAAGACTAGTTTTAGCTCTCAACAAGTTTATCTTACCTTTTTTCACCTAGTTAACATTTTGTTTGTATTATTCATGCATATTTTACTAATCACTACCCCCTCAAATGGAAATATGTGTTTACATAAATGGTGACCGAACCGTTTGAGACCCACTGAGATAACTTAAACTAAGTTAACTATCTAAAGACTCACGGAGTAATTTACCTCACCAGAGCTGTAGTTATCAGCCTCTCAGTCTGACAGCAAAGGACTCTCCCTCCACCTTGTTGTTGAAAAAGCTCCTTATATCCGTTAGCGCAGCTAGCTAGCACCAGATGCTAACAACAATACACGTAACCGGTGCGCGCGCTTTCTCGCTCGCTCGCGCCACACATACACCAACACACACCCTTCCGAGCTTGAATGACACACAGACCAATCGAGGGCATTAGTATGATCTGTATGAAAGTGGCAATGTCGGCAGGCCACGTCATGTAGACAGCCAGTCACCCTCTGTTAGGCAGTCAGACCCACATTTGCGCTGCGTTGCGTTTACAATATATACGTATATTGCCGGCGGCTGAGTACCGGCATTTTACTGAGTACCGGCACCTTGCCGGTACTCAGTAAGAAGTGCCGGTACCACATGGGTAAAAATCAGAAGTGCCGGTACTGCGTACCGGTGAGTACCGGCCCAATTCAAGCACTGACGTTTTCATTGTCACCAAGGTTGTTGCTAGGGACGCTGCTATCGATATTATTTCTGTTATGTTGTGTAACTGTTTAATGGTGTTTTCTTTATTGCTACCCCCTTCCCCGTCAATTTATAGTGTTGGTCCACAGCGCAAACGTATTAATTTAACAAAATCTGCATCTAAACTTGTGGCATAGCCTACGTTATTTTCCCCTGTGCAATTCTCCATTTACTCAACAATAACACATAATTATCCTTGTGTTTATTTATTTGTTTGATTAATAAACACAAGTTGGAGTCCGTCAGGACCGAGGGTCGGAGCAGCTAATTTGCTTTAGAGAATATTACACCCGGAAGTAAGTGTTTTGTTTGTTGATCTATTAATGAACTGACTCGTGCTCCATGCTTAAGTGTTAGCCAAGTTTTTAATAAAGCTCCTGTTCCGGTCCCTTACCGTACATCTGTATTCAAACATAGGTCACAACTATGTGGCGACACCTTGTGGTAGGAGTGTGTATCTATCTAATCAACACATCCCCCTTTCTTTGAGGTAATATAAACAAATATTGCAACATCAATTTTAACCAAACATTTTGATTTCTCTACCATGCCATAACAAATAAACATCTCGTCTAATGTACTCAGACTGCTAACTAGCACAAACTTGAAAATTGTCTAAACATTTACACCATTTTAACATCCATTAAACCAGTCTCTCAATTACAGATTCAGTCTATCTGGTTTTCTGATTTCCCTTGTAGATCTTCTGACCACATGTTCACTTGGAGTTTTAGTATCACAGTCTGTCTGTGGTGAAGGTGTGAACTCAGACTCAATGATGGATTCACTGAGCTGTTGACCAGCCTCTTTTGTTTTCATAAGACTGCGACGATTGCGTCTGAAGATTTGTCCTTCCTCTGTCCTCACAGTGAAGGATCGCGGTGCTACTTCCTGAAGAACAGTGGCTTTAGTTCTCCATCCATCAGGACCCTCAATCCTGACGGTGTCATTACTTGATAGTAATGGAAGCTGCTTAGCTGTTCTGTCATAGCATGTTTTCTGCTTCATCTTTTGTTGTTGTAGTTGGTGTTGCAGCTTTGGGTGTCTCTTTTGCTTTGAATAGCTTGGCAGTGTGGTGCGTAACTTATGATTCATCAGAAGTTCAGCAGGTGACAGTCCACACTCCAGAGGTGAGGCTCTGTAGCTGAGTAAAGCGAGGTATGGGTCTGAGCCACTCTCATCAGCTTTCTTTAGAAGTTGCTTGAGAATGTGAACTCCCTTTTCAGCTTTCCCATTTGACTGTGGATAATGAGGATTTGAGGTCACATGCTTAAAGTCGTACTGTTCAGCAAATTCTTGCCACTCTCTGCTGTTGAAACACGGTCCGTTGTCACTCACTACTGTGGTAGGTATGCCATGTCTGGCAAATATTGATTTTGAATGTGTTATGACACATGTTGATGATGAGTTTGATAGTAGTACCATTTCAGGAAAGTTTGAGTAATAGTCAATGACCACTAAATAGTCTTTACCTTTGAGATGAAACAAATCCATTCCAACTTTATCCCATGGTGCTGTTGGCACATCAGTCACCATCATGGGCTCTTTAGTCTGTTTGTTTCTGTGTGTCTGGCATTTGTCACACATACCAATCATTCTCTCGATGTCTTTATTTATCGGCCAGAAAACACTGTGTCTCCCCCGTCTTTTGCATTTTTCAACACCCAGGTGACCTTCATGTATTCTTTGTAGTACTTCCTGTCTCAATAAGCGTGGAATGACAATCCTGTGTTGTTTCAGTAATAATCCATTAACGACACTCAGTTCACCTCTGATGTGGAAGAAGAGCGGACAGGAACCTACAGGCCATCCATTTAGCATATTTGCAATGACACACTGCAGCTCTGTGTCTTTTGCTGTTTCTTCAGCTATCTGTCTGGCTCTGATCTTTTCTTAGTCAGCTTGTACACCTTGTACAGAGAGCTTGTCTCCGAAAAAGACAACTTCTTGAACTCCAAACTCGCATTTGCTCTTGTTAAGCTTGAGTCCATACTTGTGTATGCGCTCCATTTTCTTTGAGCTGGATTTTGTATGTGAAGGGCAACACACCAAAACCCTTAAACACATCTGCATAACTCTGTACTATACAATCAATAGAGTCATTTGGTGTACTCACAGTTGTGTTGATGCAATACACTCTCTTGACAAGTTCCAAATCTTCACATGCTTTATCACTCAGCAGTGAATCAAGTCCATCAGCGACAACAGAGAAAAATAGGTGGTGCACTTTACCTTTTGAGGTTACCTTTAATATGCACACACCCAAACTGTTGATTTTCTGTCCATTATAATCTTTTAGTGCCTGTGTTCTTTTTTTTGTGGCTTATCTTTCATTGCCTTGATGTCATCAGGTTTGCTTTTGCACCAGTATCCAGTTTCATAGTTATTATTGTCCCGTTAATCATCAGTGGAGCTATCCATTTGTCTTCTCTGATTGAATTAACCTCTTTTTGCTCAGTTTCACAGTTCACCATGCCAACAAAAAATGTCTCACTTAAATCATCGTCTTCCACTATGTTTACAGACTTTCCTTTCTTCCTCTCATTTCCTTTTGAGAAGCACTGCTTTGCAAAATGGTTCTGGCCCTGGCAATTAGAGCATTGCCTACCAAATGCCGGACACTGTCGTGGTTTGTGCTTCGAGCCGCAGCGCTTACAGCTGAATGTCCCTTCTTCCGACCGCTGTGTAAGCCGCGTGTGTGCGCGCTATTTGCCTTGGCTGGAGACCGCACCAACTGCTGCGCCATCACTCACGTTAGCCGCTCCCGCCATCTCGCTGAAAGTCCTGACGTGCATTTGGGACAGCTCGCTTGCATGGCAGATTTTTATAGATGCTTCACATGTCAGCTCCGTTTCCCTTAGCAGTCTTTCTCTGACCTTTTTATCCTCCACGCCAAAAACGATCTGGTCCCGTATCATGGAGTCCCTCAGCGTAGCAAAGTTGCATGACTGTGCTTTTAGCTTCAGGTGAGTCAGAAAGCTATCAAAAGGCTCATGCTGCTGCACACGTGAACGGAATACATATCTCTCGTATGTTTCGTTCTTTCTGGGAGAGCAGTGGGCATCAAATTTCTCGAGCACTTTATCCAGTTTGTCTTTATCAGCCTGCTCTTGATACACAAAAGTATTGTACACTTCTATCGCCTGTGGGCCTGCTATAGTTAGCAGTAGCGCTACCTTCCTAGCATCCGGCTTAGCTTCCAATCCCATGGCCGTGATGTAAAGCTGGAACTGCTGCTTGAAGGTCCGCCAGTTGCTGTCGCCATTTCCCGAAAGTTTTAGCGTCTCCGGTGGCTTTAATGAATCCATGTCGCTTGTCACAACTCCTCACTTAATGTGTTTTTATTTTACTTCATAATTTACTTCTGGTACCATGTTTTGTTTGTTGATCTATTAATGAACTGACTCGTGCTCCATGCTTAAGTGTTAGCCAAGTTTTTAATTAAGCTCTTGTTCCGGTCCCTTACCGTACATCTGTATTCAAACATAGGTCACAACTATGTGGCGACACCTTGTGGTAGGAGTGTTTATCTATCTAATCAACACAGTAAGTATTCTCTCCGCTTCACTTGACAAACCCCGTGATAGTCCTCAAGCTCTGTGATTGGAGAGTGTGCTCCGAGGGTTACGCCGAGCGTTGAACAGCAGTTGAAATGAGATGGAACCACGGCAGACTGTCCAAAACTGGATTTGAACGGGTCCACCCCGTCCCCCCTTCCCCCACCCCGTCCCCAGAACTACACATGCTGGCTATTGTGTTTCGCAACATGTTCTCTATCTATGGCACGTCTCTACTGGGAGTTGTAGTTTTAAAATACGGTTTCGTATTTCCCATAATAAGAAGTTGCAAGTATTAACCTCCTGGGACCCAGCCCATTGAAAATGTCCACTGTAGTGGACATTTTGTGAACATGCATCTCCTTTTACTCTTTTGAGCTACTCTATCAATCCCTGATGTACTGTACAGAGGACATCCTGGTCTTTCCAGTGATATGTCATTGGTTAAAATTGCATGCTGGGAAGTTCCTCTTTCTTTTCATCCACATAGCATACCAAAAACTAAATTGTATAGAAGCAGGAGGAGAAGTCAAATATTGTTGAATAATTGTAATTTTTACCATGAAAATCATATATGTTCTTGTTTATTAACATGTTAGGAACTATATAATTAGTTCTGAAAGCAATTAAATAATTCAAGTTTTCAAATAACAGTCCTTTTATAAATGTCCATTCTAGTGGATGTCAGGACCATCTTCATGGACTTAATGACTCAATACTGTTGCAGGAGACGGAACTGAAGCAGACATTTTCTGTACCAGATAGTTAAGGGAGATTCAGATTTGGAGCTCTCAGATGATGAGAGAGATGAGGATTTCACACCTGGGATAGAAGAGGGTCAAGAAGAAGGGAGGGGAAGATGCAGGAGGCTCCATGAGCGCACAGATACAGACAGAGAGACAGATAGGGACGAGCTGGAAAGACATGGCCCTCTGTGGGCCAAGAGTAGCACGTATGTCTTATTGTTGTTTTTATTTTAAGTGGAGCCATGAAAAATGAGAATTGCCTCAGGAATGCAAGCTTTGTTTCTATCAGCATGGTCAAATGGAGACCACATCCATAAAACTAGTCAAGATGATTATACAGCCCGTGCCGACTGGAGTCAATGAGGTACTTCTCCCACTACATTGACTACAGGTCTTTGAAGATCTGGAAAGATTCAACAAAAACCAAACTAGTTTTTTAGTGACCAAATAAACAGCAATGTTCAGATCTATTACTTATTCATGTTTTAAATAAAGGTGAATGTATTATTGTATTAATATCACTCTATAACCATAATACGTTACATAGTCTATCTGTTCATTTTGGCTGTCTTTTCAAACTAATATGGTCGCGACGTCCTCTACAGTGGACATACTGTAACATTTAAAAATAAAATAAAATAAAAAAAGTCTAAATTGTAAGATGTTTTTTTAACCCTAAATAAGTAGGAAATCACAAAAAAAAAGGAAATTGGAAGACACTTTTTTTCCTCAGGTCCCAGGAGGTTTTTAAACTGTGTATATCCCTGGAGGTTTAGGTGATAGGAAACACTCAAATTTAAAACATAATTAATAAATGGGTGAAAATTGCTTGTGCCCATAATGGGCAGCATTAATATATATACCCACATGCCAGCTAAGGTCAGAAGAGCTTTATTTAACAGCTGGTCTTATGTCTTTTACCCCTCCTGTTGTTAATTGATAAGCCTGAAACATGCACTTGTCAAGGTTCAGAGGTAGATTTTGCAAATATGGCAGAAGCCATCGATCATCTTAAAATAAGATATACTTTATTGATCCCAAGTTGGAAAGATTTGCGTTACATCAGCATGTGTAACAGTTGTAAATATGCAGTGGTGTTTATTTGTAAATCATTTAGTATAATCACACAAATTCTGTGTTTTATATTTAATAATTCTGTGTTCTTTATTTATTGATTGTTCATTACCTGACAAGGCCGGAGATAAAATATCTACATACATCTTATAAGAGTATAATACATATGTATAATATCAGTTAAAATAAGTGCTTCAACATAGTTAACATTGCTGGAGGTATACACAAATATTGATAGATGTCTTGTAATGCACTATTGAGGGACCTCCGACCCAAGTTTTTCATTCATTGCATAACTACACCGTTTGTGTATATTATATATGTCAATAAACCTTAGAAAATCTTGAAATCTTGAAAGGGATGTGCAAAATAGTCATTATATACATTCTTTAATTAACTATTAGTAGAGAATAACGAGTAATGAATATACTTTATAGGGATCCTATTAATATATAATAATAAAAATAATGAAATTCAATAACATGCTTTAACCACTAGGTGTCCATTTATATCAGCTGTGCACCTTTACGGTGTAAATACAGCCTATCTACCAATTGGATCAAATATAAAAGTCAGCCGAATTAGTGTTGGTACTGCGAGGAGATGAATTGTGGGAAAATAACAATTATACAACATATAAATGTAAGATGTTGTTTAATTGATGATATATTTATGATCCACATCACGTTTTCAGTGTTGGCGGCAGTCATGTCATGTCATGTTTGTCTAGATTCTAGAAGTCTTCTCACCAGGGCTCTATAAATAGAGAGCTACGGCAGAGATGTAATATTTAATGCAGCCGAACCGTGTATTACAATGCCGTTATGTGATGACTTTCAAAGAGAAAAGCAAGCACACTCGGAATAAAGTATTATTTTTTTTATTTTTTTTAATTCGGTCTGTTTCCGGTATTTGTTAATGACGATGTGATGTGAGATGTGAGACTGGAATTGCACAGGGGAAAATAACGTATCTATGCCACTATTTTAAATGCGGATTTTGTTAAACTAATACGTTTGCGTTGTGGACCAACACTATAGATTGACGGGGAAGGGGGTAGCAATAAAGATAACACCATTAAACAGTTACACCACATAACAGAAATAATATCGATAGCAGCGTCCCGAGCAACCATCTTGGTAACAATGAAAACGTTGTGTGGACACAATTTCCTGAAGTAATCTTCGTAATAATTAGCAAACTAAAGATCATGTACATCCACTGCACACATAATCTGAAATAACAACTCATATTTCTCGCATCAAATTACATCAAAACGCATTTTAATGGCCAAACTAAATTTAAAATAGACATTTTCCACCGAGAATAAAACGAAGTTCGGCCATGTTTTTTTTTTTTGCAGGGAGAAATTTGAAGATCACGTGACATAGCCATTGGAATGAATGGTGAAAAAAAACGTAAGGATCTTACAATTTCAGAGGCGTTTTTGTAGAAATACTACTTCCGACCTACGTTGTGGATCAACGTAGCTATTATACGTTTTTTTGTGAGACTGGGTTGGGTAAACACCCGATTCCCGGCAATTTCTATCGGAGCCTCCGCCATGGAGCTTCGGCACTTTCGGCAGGTCATTCTCATACTGCAGTTAATCTGGAGATCAACAAACACTAGCCGCCCGCTCATATGATTAAATAATCAGACAACGTCCGTTAAAAAACATTATAACACATATAACGAGAGACGTTCTGCAGTAAGGAGGGGCGTTTCACCGACGACAGGTGTTCTTACTTTTTTGTATCTGACGGAGAATTTTTACTTTACACGACACTGTTCAACACTTCATTCTGCTTACTCTTTAACTAAACACCCGCGGATGTCTTGAAAGACTCTTTCGCTAAAGATTTTGAAGATATCCGCGTTCTTGTGACACGTAAATACTACGCTTCTATGTGACTGTGTTCACACCAGCAATGAACCGCTCCAGAGTGCGCAAGCAAGCGCTCCGAGACCACCTATTTTAGCGGACCAGAGTCCGGTTGTTTAGTTCACTTAAGAGGTCTCGGATTGTGTTCACACCAACCCAAATGAACCGCACCAAGCGGCTAAACGCACCAGGGTTTGATTCAACCGGACTATACAAGGCAGGTGTGAACGCACCCTGAAATTTTTAGTAAATGCTGTCCTATGACATTTTATTAACATTCTATACTATGAATTGTTGTTCCCCAAATATAATGAATGAATATCAAGGGGGGGGGGAAAGAAACTGAACTGCATAACAAAAAGATAAAAGGGCTCCCTAGCTAATTCTAAACACCTGGTAGACAAGTTTCTTAAAGAAGAAAGTGGCAAGTGACAAAACAAAAAGTCACAATCGAGCAAATTGCCTTACTAGTCAAACTAGTCAAATGTCTCACACTGAGACAAAACACCACAATGTTCACAAGGTGGCATGTAACAGACATACTATGACCTTTTTGTGACATACTTCTACGACTTTTTGTTACATGTTATGCTCGTATTTTATTAATGTACTCTGCAACTTCTACAGGAGCACCATTGAGAGTCTCAAAGCCTGGTATGGCAGCTGCACCGCCCCCAACCGTACCCTACAGAGGGTGATGAAAACTGCTCAGCACATCACCGGGACGGAGCTACCATCCATGGAGGACCTCTAAATCAAGCTTCTTGTGAAGAAGGCTCACAAGATCATAAAAATCTGCAATTTGGCAGACAGTACCACAACATCCAGACAAAGGGACAGTTTTATACCACAGGCAATAAGAATGCTTCTGAGATCTTTGAAGTATTGCAGATTACATACTGGTTTTTCATGGTCTTTATTTGTACATCTTTCGGTACCACTTTACGATAAAACTACTTATAAAGGGTTTACGAATAGTTTGTAATTCATTTATTAATTAGGTTGTGAACACTTTATAAATAATTAATAAGATAGATATGAGATAAACAGGGCAACTGTGACCGGTTGCTTGCCAAATAGTGAGCCCACATGCATTTGTGCTGTTAAGCCTTATATTGGCTACTTAGCTTACTTCGTCTTCTTCGTCAGACAGCATCCTTGGTATCTGTTGTTCACTGAGTTGATTCTACCCCATCCATCTTGAAGTTTCTTGGCATCTCTCATGACCATCTATGAATGAGTTACTAACATTTATAACTGCCAAAAGGGAGCCTTGTAAAGTATAAAACACATTCCCATTTATTAATGAGTTAAAACCATTTACAATTGGTAAAAGGGAGCCTTATTGTAAAGTGTGAAACACATCACCATCCATGGATGAGTCACTAACATTTATAACTACTGAAAGGGTTCGTTGTTTTTAAAGTTTAATACACATGTCAATTTATGAATGAGTTATAATATTCACGCTTACCTAATACACATTTTTCACATGAAATGCAAAGTCAGATGCAACAGAACCAAGCAAAACATTTTATTCACACTTGAAGAAAATCAGGACTCAAAATAATGACTATTTAGTATGACTGATACACATATTTCAACATAAAAGCTTTTCTCAGACATAAATGAAAGACTTGGTAAGACATAATGGTACTCGGACTGGAAAGGCTTTGTGTATATCCTTGAACAAGCGTCCAAGCAGTCCATCAGGGTGAGCAGAGCCAAGCCAAGATTACCATTCAAGAACCTTGAGGTGTTCCTCCAACAAACTCTCTGTACGGTTTCCTCTCTGTCGACGGACATGTCCTTTGACGGTCGACCAAGCTCTTTCTATATGTTGGGTATGACTGCCAGTCTGGGGCTTCACAAACCACCTGCTGTGGTTTATGGTGTAGTGGTTGTACCCCATGTTACTCAGCACTCTCTGTATGCCCTCCACTCATCACTAATAATGCTACTTCCTGACTTAACATGCCGTCTAATCAGAGGGACAAGGTGGCTTCTTGATAATTTCTCCACTAGTTTCAACACTAGTCACCGCCTTTTGTCTTTAACTCCCATCATTCCGAAGACCCATTTCTTCCTTCTCCAGGTATGTCCAAAGCGTCCACGTGCATACTAACAAAACATAAATCAGAACATCATCTTAGTTAAAAACAAAATGCACACAAATTACAGTAAAAATTATTGCACATCATGTTTCAAAATGCATACTTGTTTATTAGGTGCATTGTATAACATCATTTAAGGATAATTATACAGTAATAGTCCGAATTGATTTTTAAAAAAAAAGTATTCTCTTGAACAAGAAAGCCCAGTCTATAACTGCCGAACATAGTAACTGGGTACAGTACCTTCTCCCAGACACAAATACTCAAATAAAATAGTTTACTTTATCAGCATTGGTTGTACCAATGCTTACTATTTATTTAATACCAATTTGGTAATACAATTAATAAAAAGAACACGGTTTGGGTTCGTTCTTCAGATATCACTGTGACGTTAACGTACGTGTAAGCTCAATAATGAACTCCAGCTCAACCAACCATATTATAATATCTAAGTAATCATCTTGAAATATGACATTATTATTTGTAGTATAAACACATCTTATTGTGAGGTTAATTTCACATACACTACGCCGTTCTTTAACACTACTTTGACGTTAGCTGTTACGGGTGAGCGAAGCAAGCAGGACCCAAATGCAGATAAGACTGAAAATGCCTTTATTTCAAGGACGTTTGTTCTACATTATTATCCCACTTAATGCTTAACACTTCTCTATTACGTTTTAACTTGGAGGCTGCAATTAGCATCGTTAGCCTAGATGTAGCTACCACTTGCTTACATGCTAACCCAAGCCTTAACATTCATTAACGTTAAATGACTCAAAACATTAGCAAAACATAAATAAAGTACTCGAATTTCACTTAACACAAAACTGCATTCATGCACCGTCTGTTTTAACCGCAAAGCGAGTCACAATAGTCCGAAATAAGCATGCAGAATAGTCCACAAGGCACCAGCACAACAAACAAGGCCGAGTTCACGTTATGTTCCCCGGATGAGTTGAGCAGGCTGAGTCCCTGTAGCATCACTGAGCTGCTAGAAGACAGGAAGCTAACAACAGCAGTCACTGGGACAGACCTGTCACTCAATGTGACCACGCCCTAATGTATGCATAACTTTAAGGCTTAATATAACTGAAACAAATTATAAATGGTTGTAACTCATTAATAAATGGTGATTTGTTTTACACTTTACAAGACTCCCTTTTGGCAGTTATAAATGTTAGTAACTCATAAATAAATGGTCATAAAGAGATGCCAAGAAACATCAAGATGGATGGGGGGAGAATCAACTCAGTGAATAACAGATACCAAGGATGCTGGCTGATGAAGAAGACAAAGTAAGCTAGGTAGCCAATATAAGACTTAGTCATCTTGCCAAATAGTGAGCCTGTGTTGATGTATGAAAACTATGTTAGAGCTGGTTTATGAATGGTTCTTAATGATTAATAAAGTGTTTACAACCTAATTAATAACCTAATTGTAAACCCTTTATGAATCCTTTATAAGGGTAGTCTTATTGTAAAGTGGTACCCATCTTTCTATTACACATATACATCTTTTTACAGTTGAATACTTGATCCTGATTGAGACAACTGCAGACCGTCGCTATGGAGGATCAAAGGACTACCGGTATCTGCAGTCATTTCAATCCACAGAGAGAAGTCAGGTCAATTGAACAGCTGTGGACAACAAGTCTTTGTTTTCATCATTCAGAAAACACCATGGAATAAGTTTTAAATATTAATTTTCATATTTGAAACTTTGGATTCATGATGGCTAAACTGTCCTCAGTAAAGAAAATAAAAACAGTGTAAGACAGACGGGAAGTAAACACTAAAGGGAACAGCAGAAGAAGACTGACAGGAAGTAAACACTTACAGGAACACAGTATGGGCTCTGGCAGTGTTTAAAGACTAGTTAATGGAAACGATAATGTGAACAGACTTGGACAGTTACAGAAAACCTAGATATGTGCTGCTGTCCTTTTAAGTTACGTTACTGTCGCTGCAGTACCAGGCGCCTGGTACGCTAGGAGAATTTACGCTGTAGCTTTTGTGAATATGAAACATTTATAATTGGAATCAACACATTTCTCCATAAAAGGAAAATATAGGCAAACAGGTGTCAATGGGGAAATTATATTTGGTTCAGCCACTTACTATTCTGTATATACAGTATTTACACCTACAATTCCCATACGTATGTGCGATGCCCTCTGATTCCCACATGGTGGCACCATCTTTCTGTCTCATACATTTCCAATGGAGGCCTCAGTATCTTTATTCAGCAGCACCAGTGTTCAGCTTTGACCGTCTTCCCCCCCCTCCACCTTCACCTCCCCCTGCTCACAGCTCCCCTCCGACACCTGGTCCACCTCAGAAGTGAAATATTATCTCCCTGTTTTATTCATACATGTAACGGTTGATTAAGGTCAAATGGGGAACTAAAATATGATAAAAGCATCTGTTGTGCTCGAATAGGATCTGTCACCCCAACCACAGCAATTGACCATAATCACACAATTATGAAGCGATGAGACACTTTGGCTTTATGGGGAGGGTGCTTTGCTAAAATGGCCCCACGTAAAACCCCATCTGTACAAATGGGCCTTGGATTTGAGCCAAAGCAGGGGCTAAAAGAGTCGATATATCAAGTCACGGCACATCTATAGCAGAGGGGAGCAAAGAACGGCTGACAAAACGGTAAATCTGTCGGTGTCAAAGAAAAACATAATTCAAATACTTGTGGGCGCCATCATTTCTGTAGGTACAGAATTCCCTCATGTAATTTTTGGGAGCAAATACAATTAACATGATTCATGAGCCAAATTAATCCGAAGCAGCTGATAACACAGTTTGCAGTTTATTCAAGTATTTATATGACAATTATTCACCCTAGCTGTCATAACCCTGTATGTATACAGTCTGTATATATCCCTCAGTGTGTGGGAGTGTATGTATGAACACATAAAATGGCTGTTTTATGTGTTAACATTTTTTTTGTTATTCTTCATTTTTCTTATTAAATTCAATGGAATTTCATGGAAATGTAATTTTTCTGTTTGTTATTTAAATGTTTTGTTCTGTCAATTCTTTGAAATATTATTGTCAATTTACTAAAATCTTTTTTCAAATATTTTGAAAGGTATATTTCTTACAAAGAACGATACAGACCTGTTAAGTATTTTCATTGTCAAATACTCGGTGCAGGCAGCTGTTAAACAAATATTACAGTGGACATATTTAACACATTTTCATGTTCATATTTCTAGGTTGTTTCAATTCACTATTAGGATGACCTAATAATGAATTAGGATTACTTAATCTTGAATGCAATGCCAACAAATACAAGAGAAAATTAAAACTTTGGTCACAGACGTGAGCGCAGTCATGAGCGGGCCCTCGCGTCCGTGCGCCTGTCGGGGAGGGCAGCCGGTCGTCCCGGCGTCAAGCAGACATGTGCGAGTCCTCCGAAATGAGCAGTTTGTCATTTCTCTAATTTTCACGTCCTCGAATCCCAGGTCCTCCGGCAGCGACCCGGAAACGGATGTCGGCGCGCCGTCTCTAAGGAAAACAAATTTCTCTAAAGGCTCTTCGAGGATCAATTATCGAGGAGGCTGTCCGGAGGAGCCGTAACCGAGGATAAACTGATTTAGAGGAGAGAGGAGTCTCTCTGGAGGAGCTATAACCGAGGGTGCAAAGATGTCGAGGAGAGAGGAAAGGAGAGAGGAGTCTCTCTGGAAGAGCTATAACCGAGGGTACACTGATGTATTCTCCGGAGTAGATTTCAGCCAACAGTGATGTTTAAAAGAGGCGTGACGCATGGCTGGACTTATGTCAACGAAGTACAGCTCTGCAAACTGTTCCCATTGTGATTATAAGTTATTCAAGATGATCAAATGTTAATCAGACTTTCTGCCCTTTACCGTTTGTTACTCACTAATCACATCTCCCCTGGATTTTAGCCTATTTATTTGTTTAATACAACTGCTTTCCTTGTGACGCGATGTTTACAGTGAGAAGAGCTGCTGAGGTCAGTGCAGAAAGCACGATAATATATATCGCTCAATGATAAATGTAACAGGCCTACATTTCACACTTTATTTGTAGGTTTTAGGAGATATCTACAAATAAAAAGTAGATATTTTTCATGAAATCATATAGGCCTCGCTTCACATAATAAAATATACAAGGGCTGTATCCTGATATTTATGATATGCTTTAGGAGCTGTTTGTGTTTGTTGTACAATGTGTAGGTGTGTTTTGTAGAGTGTAGGTGTGTGCTGTACATTGTGTGTGTGTGTGTGTGTGTGTGTGTGTGTGTGTGTGTGTGTGTGTGTGTGTGTGTGTGTGTGTGTGTGTGTGTGTGTGTGTGTGTGTGTGTGTGTGTGTGTGTGTGTGTGTGTGTGTGTGTGTGTGTGTGTGTGTGTGTGTGTGTGTGTGTGTGTGTGTGTGTGTGTGTGTGTGAAAGTAGATGCGCCGGGCAGACAGGCGGGTCTCAGTAGCTTAAAGGACACCTATCATGATATATTTAAATGATATATTTTAGGGCCATACCTATATAAGTTATATTTATACGTTTCTGTTTTCAAAATACCAAACAGATCATGCATTTTAGCCATGCCTAATTTCACTCTATTTGCTGTTCTCCAGCCCTGTTTTTGCAGAGGGCTGATTCTGTGAGCTGCAGCTGACCACGCCCCCCTGCAGGAGAGGGGAGCGTGCTCTGATCAAGTCAGAAGAGGGGGAGACAAATAGATCTCCGTCCTCCGTGTTTTACTATATAATTATATAGAGTCGTTATTCATTTGTTTTAAAGCTCAATAAATAATAAAGAAGACCTTTCTAATTTTGTCCGGAAGATTTAAACTTTAACGGACATCTTGACCGGCGAAAGAAACTGAAACTCTGCTGCACGGTCCCCTCGTTCCTTGGAAGAGGCGGAGAGGTGGGTGTTTGTCCAAGTTTGTCATCTGCTGGTGGACTAACCGGAGAGAATTACAGTGCTTGCCTCGACGGGGAGGGATTGCATTAAACTACAGCAGCGGGAGCAAACGCTTGCCTCGGGGAGGGAGAAAAAGAGCCACAGCGGAGAATAAACAGAAGGGCAACCATGGCAACCATGCGCGGGAAGTCTTCTTCGCTGCTTTTGTGGCAGACTACAGCGCCACTTACAGGCCTGGCATATGTACTACAGCGTCTCCAGCGCTTTCAAGCGGCAATGGCCGGCCGTGGCCCAACCTCTCATTCCCCTGATAGGTGGAGAGTTGGCCCAATAGCCGTCAGGACAGTGTTCAAATCTGGATCAGTTTTTATCAGATCCGTTGCAGCCCCTTTTTTAGAGATTTGGGTATGGAGGAAAATAGAGAGGGTTGTGTTTTCTGACACTTGGTGAGTTCCTTGGAACACCGGGGACACATATTCATGTATAAAAGACGTACAAAAGTGCATTTCGCATGATAGGTCACCTTTAAGGTAGTATCTGACATATAAATGGTAAAAAAATGGTACATTCTCCGTTAGCCTACGAGCTCCACGTTTGAGCGATCGACTATTCCTTCGCAATGTAGCATCACATTGGATATGTGTTTAGTATGTCCTGGATTGGAATTTTCCTGATCATTTCCCTAGGAGGAGTTTGCAAAAATGTGCTTAAAGGTCCCATGTCATGCTTTTCCGGTTATTACCCTTCCCCTTGTGTGTTATGAAGGTTTTTATGCATGTAAACGGTCTGCAGAGTCAAAAACCCTCAATTTAGACCCTGTAGGAGTAGGGAGTAAAACTCTAACACAGAAAATACCTCCCCAAAATGCCTCGTTGGAGCACCAACAAGCTGTTTAGGACAGGTTGTGAATACCGGTGAATACACATACTTTACAGAGATGCTGTATGAGAAACCAATGTGAGTTTGGAAAATTGCACAGTATAAATCTATTTTAGTAGACCTCAACAATGGAATTATGATCAGTAGAAATGGCCATGACATGGGACCTTTAAATATGACACACATTTTTCAAAATGGCCGACTTCCTGGGGGGCGGGGTTAATGGAAGGCAATTTGAAAAATGTTTGCAATCATACTAGAAATGTGTATACAGCGTTTCGTGAATATTGGAAAAACTATATGCGAGTAGTTTGGAGTCTTTTTTTTTGCATGGGCCCCTTGCCGGCTCTGGGCCCTGGCTGCACCGGCTGCACCGTCGATAGTTACGCCACTGCATACTACGGTTTAAAAAAGCAGAAATAAAATCTGAGTTTTATTCCATTTTATTTATACCTGCTGATATAAAATTCATACTTAAAAGTCTTAGCTTACAGAACAGTACAGTTTACAGAGAATAAATCAAATCTGCTCCTTTTACATCAAACACTGTATGCTCTTTTATGTAATCGTAGTAATCCCATTTTTTTTTAAATATAATAGTAATCTGATTATATATTGTATATGTAATTGTAAGGGAATACAGTTTCCTATTTTGTATTCCTGTTCCATGTAATCCATTACTCCCCAAGCCTGGATATAACTCAACAGAGAATATTACAAGATGCTTACTCTCTAATAAATCAACTAATGTTGCATTAATCAGCTGTATTCTGTGTGTGTGTGTGTGTGTGTGTGTGTGTGTGTGTGTGTGTGTGTGTGTGTGTGTGTGTGTGCGTGCGTGCGTGTGCGTGTGCGTGTGCGTGTGCGTGTGCGTGTGTGTGTGTCTGGATGTTGGGGAGCAGCAGGTTTCTTGTCTGCAGCTTCAGACAGTCCATCCATCAGCTCTGCCACCATCTGGCGCTCACACTGCGGTGCCGGCCCAGCTCAGAGCCATCTGCAGCCGCTTCATTTACATCGCTCTGAGAAGTTTTACTTTGGACTCACAACAAGTGCTGAGTGGCTTTTTGAAAAAGAATAGGCGCGACATAACGAGGCTCTGCATTTGATGTTCCTTCTGCACCATCAATAAGCAAACATACTCAGGTTGAGGGCAAAATATGTTTCTCAAGTAACCTATGTGACACACTTAATGATTTGTATAGCCTTATTTAGTGTTGATACTCTCTTAGATCCGACATAACAAACTGTGATTACACAATGTATCCACAAGGGGGAGACAAAGGCCTAAAGATATTTTGGATATTCAGAATTTGGAAAGTTAATTCTACAGCATTCTTTCAGCATGAGAGCAGGGTTACTTTTAAAATGTAATCTGTTACAATTACTACACATCAGGCACATAAATCCTCCACCTGATGATCATAATGAGACTGAGACCCCATCACTGAAACAAGTGTGTCATCATTTTAGTTATGGAAGCATCTTAAAGCCAAAGTGTCTCTGGAGGCGCACATAATGTCCCAGACTGTGTTGAACCAGATGTTAGACTGTAAAAATAGACAAATGGGACAACACAGTGGACAGTTCATATTAAAGAAGTATATATATATATATATATATATATATATATATATATATATATATATATATATGTATTTATAAAAGGATCGTACATACAAATTAGGGCTGCCATGTTAACGCGTTAATAACATTAAGCATCTCAGCAAAGAGAAGAGATGCAATATGCCAGATTATAGCTAATAGCTAATTTCCATCTGTGGCAGAAATTGCCACTCCTGCTGTTATAGCAAAGAAAAACGGCAGTGTAACCACAATGTTCTTAACCCTGGAGTAAGTTGAAAACAAAATAAAGAATAACTTTTTTTTGGGGTTGTTTATTTATTTATTTGACGTTTAAATATTACATTCAATTAAATGTTTTCAATCTTGCGCTTCCTGTACTTTTGTTCCTCCATCGTACATGATGGAGGAACTTACAAAACTTACAAAGTTAAGATGGTGTATATTTTACGTGCTTATGAAGAAAATAATACACTTTTGGGCACTTTTGTCAACTTAAATCTGATTGCATACATTTCTACAAGCGTGTGGCTTGTAGAAATCAGTATGCAATGATTTAAGTTGACATGAGTTTTGTACATTAAATCAACTATTGTGAATATTTAGTGAACAGGGTTTGTTTCAGCTTTGCAATATTGGTCTTTGACTTCCAACCAAGAAAAAACCGCATGTGTTGCATACTGTAGTAATGCTTGTTGGCAAGTACAACAATTATACTGGGAGTCAATCTTGGAAATGTATACTGTATACTGTTTATTTTATTATTTAAAAAGCATGACTGCAAATCTGTGAGAACCTCAGAAAATGAGCAGAATATGTCCTCTTTAAAGTCTAACCTGGACAATTTGCTCTATTCCCCTTTGTATTGTGTTTCTGCTGCTTGATTTACTGTAAACACACACAAATAGATCTCAAAAAGAAGTCTCTCAGTCTCAATGATGCCATTTGACATGCACACACACACATGCTGTACCAAGCATCCTGCAGTATCTCCCTCAGCCGGCCAGGCCATGCTGCACGACCAGCTTTAAATCAGTTGTTCAGACTCGTCAGCATAGCGTTCCCACCCTCAAACATGAAGGCACTAAGAAATACTGGCCTGTGTGACACTCAGTCCACTCAGGCTTAATATGATTGTGGTTCGTTACCCATTACAACAGTGTGGAGGTGCTGTCATTAGGAATTCAGCCGGGCTGAAGCTCATGATAATGATAAGAATCCTGAAAAGCTCTGCGCTATAAATGGAAACCAAAGTGCTGGGCTCGACAGAAAAGGAGCTCCGGACACAATTTGTAGAATTAGGTGACCACACGACCGGTGACCCAAACCCTTGTAATGCAAGGTCAGGCGGACGATTGGGTGATCTGTGAGCATTAGGAAACTCACTTTGTTGGCACGAGCTGGTGAATCAACAGCAGCAGGAACTGATGGAGAAACGAGGAAATTAGGCTAGGGAAGAGGAAATGGAGAGTAAGAGGAGAGGAAGGACTGTGTGGGGGAAAATCATGATCAAGGTGATCATTAAAACTAAAGCAATGACTCAATGTATTGTTTAGTCTAAATATATAAAAAGAAAATGCCCTTTTTGGCTACATTTCTAAGCTCTAAGAGATACATTTAAGATATCGTTTTTTCCAAAACTCTAAAGTATTACATTGAAGGGGCCCTATTAGGCTTTTTGGGGTTTTCCCTTTCCTGTAGAGTGTTCTAGGGTTTGTGTGCGTGGTCTGCAAGGTCAAAGTTCCCTCCAGAGGGAGTTTCTCTCACACACACTCCCCCCCTGCCTGAAACGCCTCCATTGGTTTCCTTTGTTTACTTCTGTGACAAAGTGACATCACTATGTAGCACTCATACTTCTATTTGCAAGCACCAACACATTGTGCGTGATAGGCATGGTTAGACCAGAACAATCTCAGAGCCGGTAATTTACCGATCATTTTTACAGAACTGCTCTTGGTTGATATTTTGTGCTGAACTCGTCTTAAAACGTTTTCTTTTGAGACACAATTAAGCACATTTTAAGTTAGTGTTGTTAATTAAGGTGGAAAAAGAAATGCGGTTCCACAAGTACCAGGTTAAGTATTTGATGACAGCACAAATCCCTCTACTTTTATTTCTATTGGTAAATAATAAATGTTTACTTATTAATTTAATAAAATAAAGCAAACTAGAAATTAAATACAATTTCAACCAGGAAAGCTTAAATAATGATTTACAGATTTTAAAATGTAGACACCTGAAGTTTCAACTGCAGCACATTGGAATAATTTCAGCTAATAAAATACTGGAATTATCAAAAAATACATCCCATTTCAAAAATTCTTATTTATTTATTGTAATTGTAAATGGAGCATTTGAGCATAAAACCACAGAACATAAATAATAGTTCAAATATAACGAGGGGACATTCTTTTAACCGTACACAGTGCGGCAGCTCTGATCACAGGTAAAAATGTTCCAACATGTGGTTCACTGAAGAATCACAATCCTGACATGAAGGCGTATCAGTGTAGGTCCGCTCTGCCCTCTCTGTGCCGCCCGGTGCCAAGGTGCTCAGGATTTAGAACCACTACTGGTGTCCATCTGCACACCGGATTTAAAATGTGGCTTCGCTGTGACCCGTCTGTTGTCCGAGGCCTCTGGAGACGGAGGAGGAGAGGACGGCGTGCCAGGAAACACTGACAGTCCTCCACTAACACGTGCAGTGATGGTGCTTTACTGGTGGAAAAACCAAATCATAATGAAGAGTGTCAAGCGTTCAGTCATGAAGAAGAATATTCAGAGGTTTCTCTGTCTACCATTAGACTGATCACCTGACTCAATCTCTTAGTCATGGAATCATATGAACAATGTAACGATTTTCCTGATCAATGCAATTGCCATTTATGATGTCATAACGATAAAAATGTGCCTCAAACCCTTAAAATTTAATTAAAACAGGATCACTGTACCCTAAATCTTAAGAAACTAAATACCCTTACTCGCATCACAGATAATGAGGTCCCCCTATATATACAAAAAAAAGAGAACAAATTGAATTAAACTTGTTGGGAATGTTTTGTATTTTATTATGACTTTGGAAAACATTTGATTTTGTCCCATATCTAATTATAATCACTGGGATTTAAATGCTTATTTGGACAAGTGAAAAATTCTGGCTAGGCTGCTTTGTTTCCCTTATTTTCATGCTGAATCAAATTTCCGATTAAACATTTTGGTGTAAAAATGTGTGTAGGTTGGCGTTATAGCAGAGAAATGTATGACCTGTAAAAAATGACGATGTACAGGAGAGAATCTGTGTTGTGGACGATCCTGCCTGTTGGTTTAGGGCGGCTTACTGAGCGTCTGTCCCAGCCAAATCCATTTTTATTCACCCTGTGGATTATAGGACTAGTTGGCAAGGCTGCCATAGTAGAACCAAAGCCAAACAAGGCCTGTGCAGGTGGGTGCCCTGCATGTAGCAGGAATGGGCAAATGGCGGCCCGGGTGCCGCACGCAACCCCCACATCCTCTTTTTGCGGCCCTCAGATTAATTTATAAACAACGTAATTAATTTTTCTTTTGTTTGTAGTACTGATACCATCCACTAGACTCCTAGTTACTTCGCTGCGTACATGATCTCGTTCGGCAGCCAAATACCGCAAAATAATCTGTGACGCGTTTGTGCGTATTGTAACACACAAACGCCGGCTGTTGTTATGCCTGCTGTGACGTTAAGTTACCGCTTGTAATTATGCCTTTACAAGCTTAAAAGTTGTATTTATCATCTGAATTTGGCAAAACAAGTTTAATATTCTATTAACCAAGACTTTGTTTGAAATCAGATGAAAACAAACTGTCACGGACCCTGCCGTGTTATCTATGATTACTATACGCTTTTCATTCATAATTTCAGTGGGAGGGAGGGGGAGCGGCGCTGAGGAACAGCAGAGTGCGAGTTGACAGGTGTCTGTGTTGACATTCCCCTTATTGTGGAATAAGGGGAATGCAGAGACAGGCCACAAGTGTCTTAGGTTCAAGTTAGACAACTAATGTCTGGGTTAGTGTTCATGACTTTATGTTTATGTCATCTTAATGGTTCATCTTAATGCACACACAATTTCCGTGCTTTCCAATGGTTTAAAATTGTTTTATTCTACTGTTTAATAACCTGTTCAATACAAACATGCCACTTGTAAAAATGAAATAACATTTCTGTGAAATGATATTTGTTTAGTGAGCTTATTAGAGGATGTTCCCTGAAAGATTGTAAAATGTCAATGAAGATGTCAGATTTAGTATATTTGTTAATAATTACATAAAATACATGGAATGTGTGTGTGTGTGTGTGTGTGTGTGTTCCAAGTGAATCTGCGGCCCCCTGGTGGCCAGTACATAAATGCTGTGGCCCCCACCACCATCCAAGTTGCCCATCCCTGATGTAGAGCATGGAAAATTGTGGATACCTCACAAATGCAGGTTTTTTTCATCTTCCATATTTCCCTATTTTAGCCAAAGGGGCTAAAGCTTTGGATAGTAAATCAAATCAGGCTGTTGGTGTCAGGTTATCCCTCTGGGCGGCCTTTAGAGGGCGCTGACACACTGCTGACACACTGCTCATGACAGTAGACGTTTGTACAGGTGTGAGGACACACTTCTCAGCCGCAGCGTGTTTTAAGTCTCGGGTACAATGCTAATAAGTGACGCTGGCCGTCTGAGAACGTCCTTAATCAGACTCCTCAGCCTGCCACAGCAGGCAGGAGGAAACACAACTGCACTGGCAACAAAAATAAGTGTTGATCAATGCACTGGAAAGTGAAGAGCAATCATTACATCACATCACATGTCATTTGTTAGACGCTTTTATCCAAAGCGACTAACATACAATCATTCAGTACTGTGGACAATCCCCGCAGGAGCAATTTGGGGTGAAGTGTCTTGCCCAGGGACACAACGACCTGCTGACTGCAGTAGAATTCGAACTTGCTATCCCATGATTCAAAGTCCAGCACACCATCCACTGAGCCAGAGACTCCTCTTTATCATTAATGAGAGCTCTTTTTGTATGTTGTGTCTCTTGCCTTGGGCACAGTAGTCCAGTGTGCCCAAAAGCTAAATATAGTATGATAATATTTTAACAACTAGCAAAACCAAGATGTTTTATGTTATCTGAAAAAGTTGTGACATATAGTATGTTCACCAGTGATGGAAGAAGTAGTCAGGTCCTTTTACTTAAGTTAAGGTAACTATACCACATTTTTTGAAATTATGAAATCTTACTGACATCAAAATACTGTAGTACCAAAAGTGAAAAGTACTTGTTAATATAGAATAGATAGAATCGGAGGGATGAAACCCGTCACACATGCAGAGCACACAGCACACACAGTGAAATGTGGCCTCTGCTTTTAACCCATTCTTAGTACCGAGTCTAGTACTAGGAGCAGTGGGCAGCTATTGCACAGCGCCCGGGGAGCAATGGGAGTGCGGGTGGGGTTAAGCAATATGGCCCATCATATTTATTAAATTATGGCAGTATGATTACTTATGCATTGATGTGTTCATCACGTCTGGTATACGTGGAGCTTTGTCATTTATAATTATATGGAAATGTTTATGTATTAGTCGATTTATATTTAGTTTTAATAATCTGTATGTGTAAAGTCACTATTAACTAAAGCTTTCAGATAAATGTAAAGGAATAAAACTGCAATATTGGATTGTGAGTTAAAATACAAAGTAGCATGAATTAAAAATACTCAAGGAAAGTACAAGAACCTCGAAATTGTAGTTAATACCGTACTCGTACTAAATGTACTCGTGCCGGCCCTGACCAATTTGCTGCCCAAGGCAAGATTTTAGCTGGGGTTTTATAACTAAACGTAGCAGTTTGAGATGTCTTGTTGAAGGACTCTGTGAGCAACAGGGCCTCTGCACTACAGTTCTATATATATAAATATATATTCCCTGACATTTTTCTGTAGCCCCGGTAACTGTCCGCCCAGAAACGCAGAGGCCTCCGATCACTGTGACAGTTTAGCTAATGGATTTGGATTGCAAACATGTTTCCCGCTCTGGTGTGCAGTTGTGTGTGTTCAACCCAGTCTCACGGCATTTCGTGTTCACCAACACGATTTTTAATCTATTGATTCGTGTTCACCAACACGATTTCCCCCTTTTTTCGTGTTGCACAGCACGATTTTAAAAGCAATGTATTTCTATTGGTAGTCTCACGACATTACGTGTTATAGGAAGACCGGAAGCTGTGTGGTTCATAAAAGCATGTTCTTACTCAATATCAAGCCACAATTATTGCTTTTATTTTAAATCGTATAATTTCGGACTTTTGTTGCCGTCTGTGAGGAAAATAAATGGGGCTGAGAGCATCAGGATACTGAAATCTGTATACTGTATATGTAAATCTTTTTTTCCTTCTAATTTGTTATTCTTTTCAAAATAACACACTGTTATTTACTCACCAATAACACAATTATCCTTGTTTTTATTTATTTGTTTAATTCCATAATCTCTGGCTTTTTTGGCGTCCGTTAGGAACTGAATTTCAAAATAAAAATAACCGGAAACAGATGTACGCATTTCGAGTTCAGGATGGCCGTAGACACTACACTACTCATAATACCCAGCTATCGTTTAGGACTACAGTCCCCGTGATTAATCTTCAAGCTCCGGGATTGGATGTTGGAATGGCAGTGCGCCAAGGTTACGCCGAGCGTCAAACAGCTGTTTGAAATGGAACGAAACCACGCCAGACTATCCAAAACTGGAATCGTACGCCCCCCCAGGACTACACATGCTATGTTGCCAGTATTAAACACATTGGTGTTATCAAATGTAAAACATATAATTAATAAATGGGTGAAAATCGCTTGTGTCCATAATGCGCAGCATTAATATATACCCACATGACAGCTCATTGTTACTTTGTAATTCTACTCCACTACAATTCAGAGGTTAACCTGGTATTTTTACTCCACTACATTTATTTGAGTTACTTTGCAGATTCTGATTAATGATGTGAAATATAAACAACCCTTAAAGCAGACTTTAGTTACACCTGAGTAAAATTCAGGGAAGGTGATTGTCAAGTGCCAACAATCAGAGAGATATTTGATAGTTGGTGCTTGAGAAGACTAAACATTTATCTGCAATTGACATGAATGGAAACGAGTAATAAAGTATATTCATTACTCGTTATTCTCTACTAATAGTTCATTAAAGACTGTATAATGGCTATTTTGCACATCCCTTTCAAGATTTCAAGATTTTCAAAGGTTTATTGACATATAATAATATACAACTGTGTATGCAATGAATGAAAAACTTGGGTCACAGGTTCCTCAACAGCGCATTACAAGACATCTATCAATATGTGTGTACCACCATGGTACCACCACCATTAAACTGTCATATTCTGCACATTTCTTATACTATCTACATACATAAGAGTATAATTCATATGTATGATATCAGTTAAAATAAGTGCTTCAACATAGTCAACATTGCAGGAAAGCAATATATTAGACGTTAAGTACTTTGTCAGGCTTAATATGTATCTGTAGATACCCCCAAAGCTTTTTTCTTATTTAAAAGAAGACCTTAATCTAAAGTATTATTTAATGTTTGAATAAAGGTTAATTCGTTTTTCTGTTTTGCACATCCTAATATTAATATCTTTGTACATCCAGCACTAAACTGTTTTATTGTAGAGATCACTTACAGTATCTTCTTGATTTGTTATATTCTATATTTCTATCACAGACCTTCTACTTTCCCCCTATGAAAGTATGTACTCTTAATATTTTTTTAATCAAATATAACACATAAAAACAATAATTCAATAACATGCTTTAACCACTAGGCGGTGCACACAAGGTGCACACAGCCATAATAACTTTTTATTATTAGTGTAGGACACTTATGTATGTACAACATCTGAAGATGTGTAGTTTTATTCATGCTTTCGCATAATTTTACAGCATATTGCTATACTATTTCAGACTCAGTATTTACATTCTTATATTCAAAGAAAATCAGTAATATCTTTAAAAACTACAGGTCCTTTTATATCAGCTGTGCACCGTTATGGTGTAAATATAACCTATCTACCAATTGGATCAAATGTAAAAGTCAGCCGAATTAGTGCTGATACTGCAAGGAGACGAATTGTGTGAAGAAAAATTGAAGATGTTGTTTAATTGTTGATATATATATGATCCACGTCAAGTCTTCAGTTTCGGCGGCATTTCTTCCAGTTTTTCCAAAGGTCTTCTCATCAGGGCTCTATAAATAAAGAACTACGGCAGATCTGTAATATTTAATTCAGCCGAACCGTGTATTACAATGCCGTTATGTGATGACTTTCAAAGAGAAAAGCAAGAACACACGGAATTAAGTATTATTTTATTCTTTTAAAATATTTTCCGGATTTCAAATCATATAAACAACAAATCCCAGCATGCATTGCGGCTAAAACATCCAATCGGCGAGCTTAAACCATAGCTGAGGATCTTGGGTAATCGCTCGAAATGCCTACGTCTGTTTCCGGTTATTTTTATTTTTAAATTCAGTTCCTGACGGACGCCAAAAAAGCCAGAGATTATGGAATTAAACAAATAAATAAAAACAAGGATAATTGTGTGTTATTGGTGAGTAAATAACAGTGTGTTATTTTGAAAAGAATAACAACTTAGAAGGAAAAAAAGTTTTACAAATATACAGATTTCAGTATCCTGAGGCTCTCAGCCCCATTTATTTTCCTCACAGACGGCAACAAAAGTCCGAAATTATACGATTTAAAATAAAAGCAATAATTGTGGCTTGATATTGAGTAAGAACATGCTTTTATGAACCACACAGCTTCCGGTCTTCCTATAACACGTAATGCCGTGAGACTACCAATAGAAATACATTGCTTTTAAAATCGTGCTGTGCAACACGAAAAAAAGGGGAACATCGTGTTGGTGAACACGAATCAATAGATTAAAAATCGTGTTGGTGAACACGAAATGCCATGAGACTGGGTTGGTGTGTTACAGGATAACACCGGCTTGTGTCTGCCAACAGGATACATGTTTGACAAAGACGGAGGTTTATCAGAAACAGATCGTAAGTCAGCTCTGTGTACACTCGGACGTGACGATAGAGCCATGCTAAGCTCAGCTGCAGGTGGTAAATAGTATACAAGGACACAAACATGCTCGATAGAGATGAAGCAGAACCTAATTTTCGGTATATTTAAATGGGCTTTCCTGTTTTTGGGCGACATATGGCAGGAAAGGCAGAGAATGGACTAGAGTCCTGAGCACGATGTAGAGTTGTTTACATCTTCCATCAGAAAACAGGTTCTCTGCTTGGCATGGGTTCCCAGAGTGCACAGATGCTTAATGGCATGACTGGTTGTGTGCAGGCTCTCCGGGCCCTGACCGAGACGCTGCCGGATTCTGGGCGGAGACACCAGACAGCCTCAGGAGGCCCAGGGGCCCGCAGGCCCAGGCTGCAGCTACTTACCCTGATAGCTGGTTAAAAAGAGGCGTGAATAGCTGAATGTCACCACACTGCCCAGCCTCGATATGACTACATGACCTGGATACAGACCTGGAGGAAGGGAATACAACATTTAGTTGTTTTTTGTACAAATACTGTCTTCATATCTTGTGTTATGGTTTATGTTCAATCCATGCTTTGACAAATATCCCATTAGGATAACAACAATTAAAGCGAACCTATTCTGCTATTTTCAGGTTCATATTAGTATTTTGTGCCTCTACTGTGACATGTCTCCATGCTTCAATGTTCCAAAAGCTCTTTATTTTTCTCATACTGCCTGTGCTGCAGCACCTCTTTTCACCCTCTGCCTGAAACCAGAGCCAAGTCTGCTCTGCTTGGTTAGCTAAGCCTATCACGTAGGAGTCGGAGCGCTAGCCAATAGAAGTGCAAGTATTGATGTCACTATGTTACAGAATTAAACAAAGGAGTCCAATGGAGGCGTTTCAGTTGGGGGGGGGTTTACATGCACAACAACCTATATCACACACTACCGCATAATTAGTCACTGCAGTAAGCCTGGGTCAGATTGCTTTTGCCTGTCTACCATTTAGTCATTTAAAAATAATCAATGTTTTGTTTGAATAGAGCATCATCTTTAACTAAATCAAAACCAGGCACATTTTATTATTCTTGAGAGTTCCAAAAACATACAAATGCATGTTAAGTTTCACATTTATAAAACTCTAAATGCAGGATTTTCATATGAAATGGTTTACTGTATTATTGTATTGTTACTGTTGCATACGAAAATAATCTGAATCCTTTTTCAAATCTACGTGTCAAACAATAATGAGCACTACAAACATTTTCTATGATCTTTCATGTGTTTTACTAGTTTAATTTGTTTTATGTCCTATATTCATGTTGCACTGGAGGAGCCTGTGACTTAAGTTTTTCATTGCAATATCTACACTCTAGCTAATGTGCAAATGACAATAAAGCCTTGAATCTTGAATTGAATCGTTTTTCTATTTGCCAACTCTATGGTTAATCTGTCGTTAATTTGAGGCTACTTAAACTATTTGGTATGAAGAGGTTTGGTTAGACACAAAAAATCCTTGATTTTGTGAAAGGTAAAGATTGGAATAGTCCTAAAAAGTAAGACATTTTTTGTCAGACACCATCTTAGTCCTGTTTCTAAGTCTCACAACAAACATTCGGAACTCATCACTGCCAGGCTCTGAAAAAAAAACACTGGGACAGTAATTTATCCAATAATCACATGAGATAACTTTTCCCGGAAAGAATCAGAAGAGGTTCTTTAAATTATGGCCAATACCTTTGTTTATCTATTTGTGGATAGTAACTTTTGGTAAGTTTGAGGTAAAAAACGTCTATGTTACTGTACATAAACTGTTTATAACCATTGTTTATCAGCATACTGTACCAATGACTTTACTTCAGTGTTGCTTGCTTCAAACTCGAATACCAATAAGACAATGTTCCTTTGTAACCTAGAAACCTGAAAAACCTTGATATAAAACAGTCTTACAGACTTGTCGTGATGTAAAAATAGCTAAATCAATGCTTACTCAATATCTGCTATTATTAAACTCCACTGCCGCAAAATGTAGGTCAAGCACATGTTGTTCGTTCTTAGAAAGAGGGCAAATAAATCGAGACATTTGAAACACAGGTAATTAATCAACATCATTCTTGAGAATTAACAATGGTTTGGTGTGATTTATTTTGCCGATAGGCAGCAGTGTAGACAGAGAGCACTGAGAGCCTCAGTTGCTCTCCGTCTCAACCTTTTCAGGGTGTAAGCCGAGATGCAACTTGTCAATACTCAGAGAAGTCGGGGATAAATTCGGCCTTCCTCAAGGGATCTCCAACAGCCAAGTTTTTTCTTCTACCTCGCTGCTTTTCTGCGCCTCAGTCACAAGAACACTTCTTAAAATAGCCTCAAGAAAACCCAGATGGAAAAGACGAGTGCGTGATTGTAAATGCCAGGAGTTTGAGCCACGGCGACGTTGTGTTTTTCCATCTGTGAGGATATTATTTTGGGTCAGATGTGTATCTCTGCCATGTTGTCCGGTGAAGCGGCAAGGCCAGGCCACAAAGAGAGAGCATATGCCCGCCTCTTATTCTGCTGCCGCCCCTGACATGTGTTACTTCCTCCTCACTCAGCCCATCTGCTCTGCAGAGCCTTGTAGTTTACCATGAATGCCAGCCTACAGCAACAGTAGGGATGAGTGTCGTTAAGATTGGAACAGTAGCCTACTGCTACTCTTACATAAACTGTTTAACAATCCGCTACTTGAATAGTATTTTTATCGGTTCTTTTTGTTAGGTTTTATAAGGGAAAAACTAAACAAATTGGAAACATAATTGGCATTGCTTTTTTTAGTGTGGATTCTGGGCTGCTTGAACACATAACATACCTGCAGTAAGTAACAGCAAGTAGATTTACTCTTGTTTTTTTTGTATCGCCATCGATTAACTAGTGGACAATGATCCCTCGCTCTACGCCTCCTGTACCTTTTCGCTCTGCTATCGCGTGAAGGGTCTGCTAACAAGCGACCAACAGAAAGGTTCATGTTAATGTTAATGTTGTTAAAGCTCCCCCCTCGTGCCCAGCTACCACCACAAGTATATTTTAGATCCGTGGGAAACACTTAATACTAGGGAAGCTCCGATCGATATCGGCCGATACTCACTCTCTGCCGATCGATCGGTGCTCTCTAAAAATGCCGATCGCGAGAGCTGATCGCATGACCTAAAATGTTGACGTAAAATACATGACAGTTTTCTCTGTGCGCGGCAAAACAAGCTCGTCAAAATGGCTTCACCAGCCTGGCAGTATTTTAAGGTGTCAGAAAAAGACAATGTTTGTGAAGCAGAAATCCTTCAGCTCCACCCGCTGTGACGGACTGGTGAGCGGAGCGAAACACACACTAAGAGTTAGACCTAACACACTTAGCTAGTTTATCTACCTCTGGTCTGGAACAAGCTAAACTAGTTATAAATATATTTATTCTTCACTGTTGGGTCACTCATTACTGGATCAGTGAGCTGCATGAGACGATACTGACAGGCTGTCAGGAGAGAGAGAGAGAGGGAGAGAGGAAAAGAGAGCGCGTCCGCTCATTTCTCCCGTGTTATTATCCAAAGTTAATGTAAACTTGAATAATGTACTTCATTTGAATGTAATAATTATGTTGGTTGTTGTTTTTGGAAGCGCCAGTGAATGAGCACCATTAACTGAGTGTTAAACATCACTTTAAATGGAAGATCCCCATAGGCCCCGCCCACTCAAGCTGTTTGGACAGATTGCTTGTTTTACCGCGCAAAGGCGAATATGCTCATTGCTAACGAGCATCGATTGTCCACATTGAGCCTTGTAGAGTATCACTTGAGCGCTGCGTCCTCTCCGTCCCAAGCAGATCTTTGTGTGCAAGGCGCTGCAGCGTGAGTGAGATGCCCCGCCCCTCGCGCACAGACGAGAGAGAGAGAGAGAGAGAGAGAGAGATCCTCTTCTGGAGTAAAGAAAGTGGAAATAATGATTTTGCAAATAAAAAAACGTAGTTGAGTAAGATAAGATAAGATAACATTTTGTGTAGCAATAATAAATCTGAAACCTGTTTTGTATTTGTTTAACATTTTTCCAGTAACGAAAACAAAACCGATAAAGCTGGAGCTTAGTGATACCGCGGTCTTTAAAAAATGTAGCTCCTGGGCCCGTTTAATACCGGGTTTCGGTACCCATCCCTAAGCAACAGCATCCAGAAATGTATCAGTCTGCAGAGAGGAGACTTATCCAGGCTCATCAGAGAAACCTGTGTGAGAGAGAAGTATGAGTCTGGTTCAAATTAAGAACTGCTTGAAAATAATGTCCAGATACGAGCTATTTTCGCTTGTTGCAAATAGAAATACATTTGCGTTAAATATTCATAAGACATTTTTTTTTAATATAAAATAAAACGAAAGCAGTTTGAGAGAATGAGTCCACCTGACTGTGATCATTATGATTAGACCCTCCAGAAAAACGCTGAATCTACAGCATAATCAGCAAAATGGCGCATATTTTTAAAAGGCCGCATATTTATCAAAAGGCCGCATAATCCCCGCATTTTTCCACACAAAGTTGAGAAAAAAAAAAGTTAACTCGTCTTCTTGACGTGAAGTAGTGATGATGATGACGTGACGTCATCAGCTCGCGCATTATAGAAGGTAAACAACACCGTAGACTAGAGTGAACGTGTGGAACTCACACAACGAACATTTCTGCTAAAGACCGGGTAAAGCAGTACCCCGGTGTTTTTCACGAAAGTGGGGGGAAACTATTCTGCACCCCGTGCAACTGTGTGTTGGAGCATACGTCTTAGAGAAAATCGACAGTGACGACCCACTTTGATTCATTCAAACATTCGAAAATGCTTTCTGCTGCTGCGGACAAGAAAGCCAAACAACTCACGTTCACCGAGGCATCAACCTCCAAAACCCTTTCGAGGGCTACAAGAAACGAAGTGAGTAGCCTACAAGATTTAAGCTGGTCAGATAACGAACGAGTAAATGAAAACAGAATGAGGCGAAGAAGTGTGTGTGTGTGTGTGTGTGTGTGTGTGTGTGTGTGTGTGTGTGTGTGAGAGAGAGTGTGATTAAAATATCCCCATTGCTTTTACAATAAACAAACATTGAATGTGTTTAATTGAATAGGAAAGGGGTTTAACGTTAGTGGCAGGTTGTGTGTGAGAGAGAATAAATAAGACAGCCCAATATTTTAAAAAAAATCTAGTCTTTTCCGCAACTTTCCGCATACTTTCGATTTTAACCCGCATAATCAAGGATTTTTGCCCGCGTTTTTCTGGAGGGTCTAATTATAGATGTTTGGCTGTGGGTTGGTTGCACCCAACAGCCTAGTTATCAGAGCCAATTCGCACTGCCAGACATGCAAATATTTTTAACATTTTGATCGAGAAAAGGAAAGACTTTAAAAAAAAAAAATGTAAACCTCAAACACACTTTCATAAGCCTTGACATGTTTTTGTCATTATCGCTTAAAAGTGCAGAAATTTCATTTTTCGACAGAATAAGCTATTTATATGCATCATCGTACAAGTAATATAAGGATGGCCAGGACGTTGCAGTCAGGCTGTGAGGATTTGCGGTACCTCCTTCTCCTTTTTTCTGTTTGTTTGTCTATCTGTTTGTCTGTCTTCCTGGCTGGGCGTGGTTGACCTACTTTCCGTTTTCCACCAACTCACCTCCGCTGCTGTTTCTCATCATCACTGATTACCACCACTCACCTGCTGCTGCTTAAAACCCCAGTTCGATCATCAGACTTCGCCAGTTCTTCGTATACTCACAGTGGTAAACTCCAGTTCCGGCTGACTAGATTTTCTAGTACTTTTGTATACTCTTCCTGTTGGATTTTTTCGTATGCTAATCCTGTTTTGTTTTTTGCCTGTTCCAGGAACTCCACATTCCATTCCGTCCTGCCTGCCATGTCCAGCCCAACCTCCGTCTCAGCCCTGCTCCACGTTCTCCACACTCTGTTCAGAGTTTGCTTTGTCCCCTGCCTGGTTTTTGTGGACTTATTAAATCCAGTCTTTTTGACACTTCACCTAAATCTCCGTCCCAGTGTTCTTGCATAGCGGGTTCTAGTTTTGTGTCTCTTTACGAGGAGCTTAACACAGGCTTGGCGAGAAACTGATTACATGTAATGGGATTACGGAATCAGGATACAAAAAAAAGGTAAATGTATTCCCCTATAGTTACATACACAAACACGTAATCAGTTACTGTAACATTTCTAAACATAAGGGTTTACTCGCAGGATTACAATATTACTATAAACAAAAAACAGCATATAGTGTTTGTTGAAAAAGGATCAGATTGTATTTCTTCTCTGTAAACTGTACTGTTCTGTAGGCTAATACTTAAAGTTTGAATCTGTATATGCCTACTGCCTGAATTAGCTTTATGGTTTTCAATTTATTCGGTTTACTTTCTTTATTTTAACTCATCAGGTGAAACTATAAATTCATAAAATAGTGTGTGTGAGCTTAACTGTATGTATTAAACTAAAATAGAGCATTTTCTGTTAACTCAGATTTTATTTCTGCTTTTTTAAACTGTAGTATGTGCTCATGTGTTTCATTGTTGGTGTATAAAGTACTGCCTGCACATGCTAAATGAAAGGCAGGTTTTTCCTTTTAATACAATAGTTTCTGATCCTCAATATCTTGGTTTCTTTATCTAAGGTCACATTGTTCTGTTGTCTTACATGATACACTTAAGTTATACAAATGTTTTTGTTACTTTGTTTCTCTTGTATTTATTTGCATTGCATTTGATATTGAGGTAATCCAAAAGCAACAAAATATTTTGAGGTTACATTGCTGTTAAATTTGATACTCAGATAACGTTACTAATAAGATTTTCTTTAAAGCTAACTAGTAATTGCAACGGAATACGTTTTTAAAGTAACCCTCCCAACCTTGGTTGCGCTGTTACAGGTTGATCCGCGTCTAACACTACTGTAGGCTGGTCTTCAGGTAGAAGCTGTTATCTTCAAAACAAAACACATTCCTGAAACCCACCCAACCTCAGAGGACACGTATTCCTTTCTTTACAGTCCCATCTGTATGTCCTATCGATCACCTATGTGTGTGCTGTGTAAGCTGTTGAACCCAAGCAGGGGATCCATGAACATTTATTATGGTACAGCAATCGATTGAGGTCATGCTGCCCGGCCTGCACCATCGGCCACAGAGAAACAAATACGGCCTTGCCGACAAATCTTCCAGTGCGGCTCTGACAGCCTCATAAAATTACCACTGATGTCCTCCTGCCTGGGAGAAAGGATTCATTTTTCGAGGGTCTCATTCCACAGAAATTAAGATGAATGGCTTTTTGTGCTCTCCATAAGTTTGCAATTGTCTAGTAGGGAGGCATGTGGTGCAGTGGGTTGTGCGTTAGTGTTCGGATCACAGGTTCAAACCCCACTCCAGTCAGCATGTCGTTGTGTCCCTGAGACACTTCACCCCAAATTGCTCCTGTGGGGATTGCCCACAGTATTGAGTATGTAAGTCGCTTTGCATAAAGTCTTTGGGAAGGTGATTGTTTGCAGCTTGGCAATATGTAAATGTAACCTGGAAGTGCATAAATGGGTGCTCACAGAATGATGATGTGCTTATTGAAGGTCTCTGGTGAGAAGTAAAAGCAGGCTAAAATTCTAAGATGTTAAAGATTAGGGCATTGGAGAGCACAGAAGAGGGTGTTTTATTTATTTTTTGGCCAATCATTTGTCCTGCAAATCAGCAAGTGCATTTCTCTTCCCTGAACTCCAGGGGGGGCTCATGCCCTGACCCCCCCATCAGGAAAGTGGAGCTGATATTGCTTCAGGCAGCATGTTTGTGGTGAGTTTGAGAGAAAAAGGGACAGACGTGAGGCACCTGCTGACAGCCTACACTGGTCTGTTAAAGTCAAGTCCGCCTCACTGCTGTTTCTTGTCCTGAATAGCAGCGTGACCTTTCAGAAATCTAAACTTTACACATCCTGTAGACATCAACAGCGAGGCTCTGTGCTATGAGAGTTGGGCAGGTGGAGTACACGTGTTGGATTATGACCAAGGTCGGGCAAGGTCAACACTGATGCTTTCCAGCATGGTCACAGTAGGAGAAGAATAAATTCTCCAGTGGCCATTGTACCGTTTGCATGTTAGAGGTTCCTTTAATACCTTTAGTGATCTGCATTGTCAATTAAACTCTATGTCATGCATCATACATCAGGGTTTCCTACACATAGACTTTACTTTGGCGGGCCGACCAGGTATATTAACGTCCGCCAAAGTATATTTCGCGATCCATTTAGGTTAAATCATTTTTTATCCGTCCGCGAGCACGACGCTATCTGCCATCGATTAACTACCCCTCCTGTACCTGTTCGCTCTGCTTTTCGCGTGAAGGATCTGCTGTATGCGCTCTGCAGTAACTCCGCTGCGAGGCTCCGGCAAACAGTTCATGAGCTCATGAGCGTTTTTTGTTACTCTTTCATTTATATTTCATATAGTACAATTTTCGACAACAGTATGCTTCCTGTTCTTACACTTTCTTTTGAAATGCCCCAAGTTTGGTGTAAAATAATTGGACCGCTGTGCAGACGTCCTCACTTCAACCCCATCCAACAACTTTGCAAAAACTAGAACAGCAGCTAGACCTTATCTCCGAACATCAGTGTTGAACCTCACTAGAGCCATATTTATACTCTATACTATACTCATACAGGCAAAATATGTACTCCTCAATGCCAGGAACGAACTGTAAAGTAAATGTCATAATAGTTGACATATTGAATCGCTTTAACACAATTCTTATAGTCCGAAACAAATCAAATATAAATGTATTTTAATAAAACTGAGGTAGAAAGGTTTAACATCATGTGGCGGGGGGGGGGGGGGGGACTTAGGGATTTTAGCCTTTTGCAGACCATTTACATGCACAAAAACCCATATCACACACTGCAGGAAAGGGAAAATCCAAAAAAGCATAATATGGACTCTTTAAATGCAACAACTTGAAGAGCCTCTGGCATTAGGCACTACCCATTTTCTACAGCACCATTCCTTCTTGCTACTGAATGAGAGCCAATCCCTGCAGCCTTGTTCCAAAGTCAATAGAAAGATTGAAGCTAGAAGAGTGGAGGCAGAATAATGCCAATGGTTTTGGAATAACCTGTATGGGTTTCCGAATATTTTTGTTCTTGGACTGAACAGGACCAACATGGCCGTTGTCTCTGATGGGTCAGTTGTAAATATCGTACATTCACTAACCATAACCCTAACCCCAACCCTATTCACATACAGTGGATTAATGTACTTGCACACCCATATATGCAAACATCCTGCATCTTAAAGCTCTTATTTCAACAGATAAAGTCAATGATACAAAGTAAAAGGTGAGCACTGATTCTGTTTGTCCCAGAGAACGTTTCAAGGACAAACCTGTTGATGTGAGCTGCAGCAAGACACGGAGTGGAAAGAGAGAAGCCAAAAAAAAAGAACAAGCTGACAAATGAATGGGTCCCGGGGAAGATAGAGGAGAGATGATACATTATACTGTGATGGCTGAAAAAGAGGCTGTATTATGTTGTATAGTTGTAAAGCAGAGGGAAGGAAATACATGGGAGGGGTGGAGGGAGGGAAGCAAGGGAGGAGGGAGAAAGAATGAGTGGATAAATCCTTACTACATAATGATTAGAGCTCACAAGCCCTTCCTGTGACACGGAGTGTAGGAGTAGGATTACAGCCGGCCAGTGAAGCCAGAGTGACAGATCTGCGGATGGAGGAAGGAGGGGCGCAGGTAGGAAAAGACCAACAGGAACATCAACTGCGGCTAAGTGCAGACCAAACAAGCAAGGTGTTTCGAGGGGAGGCAGGGGGCGGAACAGCGCAAAACAGACATTTTAGACGACATTCCCAAACTCCAGTGGCTGACTCGCATCTGTCCCCCTGCCCCGGCCATCTGTCGCCGGTCGCCAACAGCCTCGTCCAGGGCAGCTGGATCCTTTTTGTCTTACTTTGATGGAGCGGCCACAAGAGCGCAACTCGCACCAGAGGAGGGCGAAGAAGGGAGTCTGGGAAATTAAGACGAGGGTCACCCTGCACAATCTGTGATAGATGGGACTCACAGCGCGGACAGGTGTCTCGGCCGAAATATGGAGTACATCTGTGTCTCTATGTACTGGGCAGTGACAGGCAAGGACAAGGCTGAGGAGTTTGTTTTGCGCTGATATATAACATGGTGTAAGTTTCTGGCAGCTTCCGGAGCTTTTCTGAAGTGTCAATCTCCAGCCAAGCGAGGAATTATCTGTTCCCCAGAGGTGAGCAGCTGCTGAAGACCTTAAAAAAGCAACGGCTTTACACACAAATATGCACACTGACAGGTTTTTCCTCAAAGCATTCTGGGACATCTTACCTGAACACCTGAGATAGCTGTCTCGACTTTAATTCTCAACGGGAACATTTAGCCGAAAGCTTAAGTGCGACTACAGACAGCAACAATTTGGTCATTTGTTTCCTTTTTCCTTCTACTCCTCCTCTGGCACCTGTTCACTTTGATCTCCCTCCATCATCCCATCCATCCTCCTCCTCCTGCTCCTCCTCTTCTTCTTCCCTCCCCTCTTTTTCACCAGCGAGTGATAATGTGACCTTCTGCCAAAGTGCTGGAAACCATGCTACCGACGCAGCGGGCTCCTCTGTTGCTGCCACTGAAATAGACTCAAACAAGTGCAGGGGAAGAGGAAGTGAGGAGGGAGAGGACGAAGGAGGGGAGGAAGAGAAGAAGAGGGCCAAAGGGGAGAGAAAGAAGGATGAGAAAAAGACAGGAGAGGAGGAGGTAAAAAAAAAAAAAGGGGAGAAAACGGGAACAGGACAGCTGAAGCAGCAGACACGGGATGAGTGGTGACGAGCCAGGGCTGGATGTGGATTGCCGACACAGGTAAGATCACCTTCATCTTCCACTTAGTGCTGCACTTAGATGTGTCATCACTTTACTCTCCACATTTATCTGTCTGCTTAAGGTTAAAAATCCCCAAATGCTGTTTTTCCAATTTCAAAAACTGAGTGTAGAAATGCTTTCTGCTTCTTTTTGTTTGTGTTTGAAGAGGTGTTGTAGTTTTAAGTAGCACCCCTCTCCTTCCCCATCCTCCCTCTTTCGTCTGAATGTCAATAGAGGAATTGTCTGAGCGCAGAGGATCAGATCAAAAGCGGGGCTCGACAGGATCCTTGTCGGGGGGATCAGACGGCACACTGTGTTTTGCTTTTGTGCCCGCTGTAGGTGTGTGGTGGCTGTAACTGTTGCTTTAACTCAGCGAGCTACCGGGGGGATTAAGCAGAGCGGATCGATGCGTCATTGTAAACAGTTAGAGCAGCTGAGAGGGGCTTTGATACCTGCCTGCCGGACCCTGGATGATGCCGCTGCTGCATGGGAAATTGAACTGCCACTGAAGAGTGACTTTTCAGGATGCCATAGAAGGAGAGGTTCCTGTAATTACTGAATGATCCGTTCTGGCACTTTGGCACCATGAATACAGAACAAGTTTTCTCTTTTTTAAATCCTAGTTTGTTATATCTGTAATTGGAATGTTGAAAGTGATTGACATGTCACATAATGAATGATGAACAGGAACTCATCGGATAGCTTTGTAGAGGTGAGGGACCTTTTAGGTTTACCTCGAAGAAACAATCAAGGTGTGGCGATAAATAAAAAGGCAACAAAAGAGCAGCAGAGCAGAACAGGGACAAAGCCATATTTCCTATCAACACTGCCACATGATTGCGGCTAAATCATCAGCGACAAAGTGTAATAAAACGTAGAAGCAGCTGCTTATCAGCAATGTGTGTCCTGATTAGACATTGTCAAGGTGCCGTCTGCACTGCGAGCTCAACACACGGCTGAATCCATCCATAACAGCTGATGTGACTGAGTAACAGGCATTTTATCTCAAAGTACCAGTTAGATTATTCTGTCATGGACCGCAAACGCCTGCCGAACTGAAACGTGTTGGTAAGAGGTATGAGTGTGAGAATGAGAGGTCAAGGAATGTATTGAAATGTTGATTTGATTGGTTCTGGCACTGGGACGTCCTATACTGTAGATCAGAGTGATGGTTTCCAAGAATTCAGTCTCATTTCCACTTATTTGGCAATTATCCAGCATTTAATCTAAAGGCTCAGTTTACCCTAATTACAAAATAAACACATCTTACTTTGTATCTGTAGTTGTATCTAGTCTGATACCGCATGGAGGAAAAACATGTTTTATCTACACAGCATACAAATGTGGAACGCGTGCAAAAGGATCTTCAATGGGGGATATGTAATTAAAATAATCACTGTTAGGATGGGTTAGATATACCTGCCTGATTTTAAAAGGGCAGTTCAACCAAATTACAAAAACAATATTATCTTGTTAGTCTTTAGAAAAGTGATTTCCAACATCTAGGGTAAGGGTTAGACAATCTTAAATCTTAATGAAAGACTCTATTAAACTATTAGAAAGAAACAATCTGAGAAGCATACATCTACTCACAACTGAAGCAATCTCTAAGAAAAATATTCGTGAACGGTTTCTCTACAACGGAGTTTGAAAACCTTTTAGTTTTATGGCCAGATCAAAGAGAGCCTACCTCAGCATAGGTTGCATATGTCTGGTGGTTAACTGTTTCTTTCAGATGTATATTATTTCATTCCTGAAGCAAACAATTAATTTGTGATTCATAAGATGTAGGAGTGTGTCCAAAAAAACCATAACTTTATCTTTTAAGAGACTTTTGACAAATTGACACTAATAGCATATGAATTCTTGATCCATGACTAAACCCATGTTTGTGAGGTCACAGTGACCTTTGACGACCAGATTAAAAACAGTTCAAGTCCAAGTAGATGTTTGTGCCAAATTTGATGAAATTGCCTCAAGATAAAAGACGTCAGACACCAGCAGTTAGTGGCGTTAATTATTGCTTATTGGTTATAATTTTGACAAAATCTTCCATTCATCCATCCCTCCAGGTGGAGGTTTAACTCTGCCCTGATGAAATGTGCTTTTTCTCCATTGGCTTGAATAAAAGGGAGCTTAGAATGAGCTGATGTGAACAGTGTGTCACCATTTAGGCAGGTGAAAAATGGCTGTTCATTATGTTATGCCAACCATATCCTAGTTCCAGTAATTGGATGTAGTTCTATGTATATGAGAGCATTAAGCTACAAGCATGTGTGTGACTGCGAGTGTGTTTTTGTGTGCACGCCAAGGCAACATGTGATAGGAGAAACAGATGCAAGGATTCTCAGCACATCACACAGCATGATGCAGCCAAATACACACACACACGCACGCACGCACGTACACACACACACACACACACACACACACACACACACACACACACACACACACACACACACACACACACACACACACACACACACACACACACACAAGGTCACACACCATTGACCATGATGGAGGAGTCTGCTTCTGGACGTCAGGCTGAGGGAGGAGCCTGATCAATAACACAGCTGAAACATTCAGTGATTAAGCACATTTATTTGGTTTTGGCATCACACCCGAAACACCACTGTAAACTGTGGAGCTGCAATGATTAGTCCATTGAGAGAAAAGCATTGCCTACTATTGCAATGAGAAAGTAATGATTATAGTACATTTACATGCAAAAATGGAGACCAAAATCCAGTCTTAGCCTCTATTTTAAAATGTAAAAAAAGTATGATTTTATAGAAATATTAATCTAGAAAAGGATTTGCAGATGAATTGATAGTAAAATGAATTGTTAGTCTTAATATGTTATAGTAAAAGGACCCTCATTAATATAATACCCTCAGTAGAGAAGTGAGGACAAAACGACCTTACTGTCAAGGTTAACCTCAGATTGTCCTGACGAAGGTAGCCGTGGTTACGTAAACCTGACATGTTAACACATGCATCACTTACAGTTTGTCATGCAGGGTAACTAGTCTTGTAAATAGATGTTGATATAACCTTAGAGACAGCTGTGATCAATTACATTGTTACATTACCAGGACAGGATGAGGCATCGCTTACTTTCATTACGCGCAGGAATTTAACACAAGGGATGCAATGATAATTAGCATTATTGATTAATCTACTGATCGTTTTGTCAATTAATTGTTTTGGTCTAAAAAATAGAAGTTAAAAATGTTCAATGGTTTTGTCTGTCCAAACTCAAGGATATTTTCTTTAATGTGAAATAAAACAGTGGAAATCTACATATTTGAGAGGATAAAAACAGCATTTTTTAACATTCCTTCTACTAATGAGTTATCTATCAGCTGACTAATCATTGCAGCTCTACTTTACACACACACACACACACACACACACACACACACACACACACACACACACACACACACACACACACACACACACACACACACACACACACACACACACACACACACACACACACACACACACACACACACACACACACACACACACACACACACACACACACACAAATTCATTTACATAGTAATTAACTTAGCTTTGCCTTTGGGTGTGCTGTTAAAGTCAGTGTGTCACACAATCTGTATTTATCTGATGTTCTTGCAGTGTAACACATACTGAACATGGGTGCATTGCAGCTAGCAAAGCCTCCTCCCATGAATTTAACTTATTAATCATTATTGATATTTTCATATTTACATGAACTCTAGTGTTCTGCTTGATGTTTGGCTGAATCATTTTAGTCAGTCAACTGATGCTGGATGCTGCATTTGCTGTTTTATTCATCCAGTGTCTCCTAGCTTACTTAATAAAGGATGTGATATAATTTATGCTTGTTGTTTGTCTAGTGGAATTACAAGAGGACGTGGGTTGGAGAGCAGAAACGTGAAGAAAGTTAACAAAAAAACAGTCATTGACAAGATATTTTGATGAATGACTTCAACAATAAGGTGATAATGAAGCATCTGAAATAATCACATTGGGTTGAGAACCTGGGATTCTGACACTTTAAGTGATTTAAAATAATAATGAATCTGTAATAAAAGTTGTTAGAACTTGAACTGATGGAAAAGAAGAAACCAACAGCATCTATAGAAACAACTAAAGTAAAAAAGTTTGAAACATGTGGTTGCCAAAGATGGCTTAATCACAAGAAAAAAGATTCCTTAATAGCGCCCAATCCTGGGGCAACATCCTATTAAATGAGTGTCGGACTTACAAGGAAAATGTCGACCTGCTGAGTTGTTGTATTGGAGCATCTTTGCGTCTTTGTGCAAAACGACCTCTGGGTTTGTATCTCTAGGTTAGCAGCTGCTTTGTCAGCTGTCCAGCTCTTCCACGGACACTTAGTGCCTTTGTGCTTAATCAATTCTTAAAAGACCGAACCTCACGCCGTCTTCACTGTCTCTGCAGATGAGTAGGAGGGAGTGGGAGGAGGCTGACAGGACACAGGAGACAAAAAGCAGGAGGGGTTGGGCGGACTGGCGCAAGAGTTTAAAAAAAAAATTGGGGTAAGCTTGCATAAACAACTGTTTCAAATGGGTATTGTGCTGATTGACAGCCAGTCACAAGCATCAAGGGCAGTCAAATATTTACTGCGGGGGGCGGGATGGAGGTTGCAGGACATCAGAGCAATTTATCCAAGGTCATAGGAGAGGAGTAGTAAATCTCATTCTGAATCAGGCAATCCTGCGACAACATGTGATCCTTTTTCGCGCCAATTTGAAGGGCCACTTTTACGTGTTGAAGTACAGATCAGTGTTGCGATAATGCAGGTGAACAAGTCCTTGTGGTGCTCTCGTACTATGCGGGGCTATCTGATGAGATCTTAAACTCGGGGCTGAAGAAGTCTGGCAGGCTGTGTTGCTCTCCCTCCCCAAGTTTATGGCTGCGCTCACGGGCACAACAGAGACTCCCGGCCCATTTATATTCATGGCGCATCGCCGCTTGCACCTCGTCTAACGTCCTGTCCCTGTTGAGAAGGAAAACTGACACGCCGTGGGCTGAAGAATTGGTTGTGGTGGGGAGGGGGGCATCGCCTCTGTTTCCCTGTCATTCTTTTGCCTCTTGTGGATACCGATACCAACCTGAGTGTTTGTGCACTTGTGTGGCACGGGTGGCTGCATATGCAATATGTAATACATGAAATTGATTAGCCTAATTGCTTTCTATTCAACGCTGCATGTGTGCCACTTCATTTTTCACAATTAGCCCCGAGCGGCGACACAGTGGGGAGCGTTTCAATGAAGGATGATGACACCGATAACCTTAGAAATGAAGCCTGCAAAGTGGAGGGTGGTGGGGAAGAGGTACGTCTCGCAGCGTCCAAGCAGGAAGAGCAGTTTGACTTTGCGTGATGAATCTTAACTAATCAGGCTGGATGCTCTGCAGGAGTGTCTAACAAAAAGTGACAAGGCTTCCTGGTGGTTCAGTTGGCAGAGGCAGCTTGAAATGGTGACGTAGTTTAGGTTTTTATTCTGGCCTACCTTTGTCACATCTCTTCTATCCCTTTCCCAATCCCTCTTGTCACTCTCCGTCGACACCTAACAAATACAGCCAACATGCTCAGCAGACCTGGAGAGCTGTGCTAAAAACAGGCACAACTTTTGGCTGTCGACTCATACTCGGAGTTGCATATACACCCTTCCCAAAATATGAAAAATGGTTTTCACTCTCCTGGAGACTGTTTATCGCGGCAAAAAATCTATACATCATCTGTGGAGAAAACTGTAAAAGCTGAGTTGTCTGAGACATGCTCTGATTGCTTTCCATTGAGCAGTTTTACATGCTTTAACAATTATAAGGACACGACCTGTCTGTCACTACCACGACACTGAGTCAGGCAGCCAGACAGCAATAACAGCAAAAATGCTCTGGTACATGATACTAAGTACTTATTTGTCTGGTAAGTCTTATTCTATGTTTTTTTTTGTTATTCTCATACATTCCTCCTCATAAAAAATATTATATCATGATTTAATTACATTTCAAATCAATATTTGTGACATTTACATCGATTACAATTATTCTTCTCTTTAAAACGAGTCGCTCATAATAAAATATATTTCAGTCACCTGCAGCTTTAAAGAGGTTTTTTTTTTTTTATCTTTGTTGTGCTATGTTTGATGCTGTTTTTGGTGTTTTGATCAGCAATTCAATCTATCTGGATAAAGAAAGGTGGAATAATTTATATCAGTTCAAAGGACAGATATTCTTCAAAGCTTTAAGGAGAGCAATATGTGATAGCTGCAAATCAGCTGTTATGCTTTTCAGCCCCAAGGGTCCACATTTCAGCTTTTAACAGAGGCGCGCAAACGTACAGGTTGTTAAGATAAAAACGATTCATACTCCTTATCTTTGTCAAAATATTCTGTGATCTGTGTGAAGGATTGTCATCAGACATACAAATTGGACATTTTATTATGGTTGACCTTGCTGTCTTCTTTTTATTTATCTTTTTAAAACATTCAGCAGTTGAGATTTGGCATTCATTTTGCAAATCAAGTTAAGGTTAAAACAATTATCTGGGTGACTTAATACCACAAACAGCACGCAGTGTTGTCTTAAATGCACTGGCACTTTAAATTCATCTTGTTTATTTTATAGGTGGCTGCTTTAAACACATAAGCAGGAAGAACAGAGGAAGAATACATTGTCAGTACATTTCAAAGCACCGACACAGCCAAATACACACACACACACACACACACACACACACACACACACACACGCACGCACGCACGTACACACACACACACACACACACACACACACACACACAGGATAGATTAAAAACAAAGTGGTATGCTCATATGTGGATTAAAGCATGTGTACATGTGTGTGTATGTCAGAGGTCAGCTGTATGTGTGGGCAGCCACCGAGTCAACTGGGAGAGCAGGCTGATGACAGCTGGACAGGTGGCGGGGGTGGAGGGCGGTCTTGTTCTGCACGGGCAACCACAGTTTCAGCTTAACCAGGGTCTTACACTGATCCCTGCTCCATATACGAACCCACATGAGGCTGACGAAGAATTCTTCCTTCACACTGCGGGTCACCTTCCACTGCGGGTTAATATCCAGGTCAGCCAGCAGGGTCAAAGTAGGAATATTAATATCCGATCGCCTTGTCTAGGTCCTTAAGCTTCAGGTAAACATCCGCCCATGTGTTGTGGCAAAATGGATTAGATTCACAATGCCATTGTAATCTGCAGCCCCGCAAACATGATCACGCTCCAAAAACTTGCACATACAATCTTTTCAATTTCGCTGGCAAAGAGAGAGCCGTGTGATGGAGTGTTGCACTAAATGGAGTAAAAGGGATAAAGCAGAGAGGAGAGATATATCAAACATCTGTCCAATGACTGGCAAGCACAAGGACTTGTGTTCTTGAGAGAAACAAATCTTTCTTTGATGATCTTGTTTGAATTGTGTTGATTCACCTACTGCATTATCAAACTATTCAGTTGTGATTTTTTTAATGTATAGACAGTGTGACATACACAATCAGAGTAATACTGCATATGCTGGGAAGGGAGCTTTGCTTCAGCACTATGGGATTTCAAAGGCAGAACTGTAATAAAGCACAACGACACAGCTTTCCATCTGCTGTGGCATTTAAAACCTGCTGAGCACGGCCGCTCTGATACTATACAGTCAGAAAATCCAACTGCTCAGTTCAGCTCCACTCCTCCCCTGAATATTTAAATCCTTTAATGCACACAGATACCAGCCAAAGCCTGAATACCCTTCAATTGATTCCTGTTGCAGTATGTGGAAAATGTACAAGACATTTTAGGATTACCCACCAGCCCTTGGTGAGAGAGCAGTAAAGATCAGATCAGATTTATTGATATTTCTCCGCACAGGTTTTCATCCCGTGGCAGATCAATCACTTGTCATGTATTGTAAATGTAAAGTCGTGAATGTCTTACAAATGCTACAGTGCCATGGGGAGGAGTGTAGGGAGAGACAGAAACTAATATCACAGAGTGAATCTGTTTGGTGTGCTTTTGCACCATGGGTCAGCATAAATCACGTGTGGCTTGGCCTGAGAAGGCACCATTATGTTTTCACTGTGGGTGAACCTTGGTAGAAAACGCTGCTGGACAATGGCTTGGTCTTTTTTATGACAGCTTGGGGTGGCCATTTATCACATGGCCATGATATAGAAAACTATACCATAAAGAATAGAGCAGTAAATCAACGGACAGTTTCAGATATGGCCAACAGTGGAACTTTCTCACACTCACTGCAGGAATTAGGAATCTTATTTGACCTTCAGAAATGGAGCAACCAATCATGTTTTGTCAAAAGAGTCCAAAATATAAACACACGTGTTTGATATGTTATAACCAAAGACTACAAGAAGGATATAGCTACCGTGAAGTAGCATAATGATGTGTGGACTAATTTGGCGGTTTGGTCATTGGCGTTTTGTTTTTTGGAAAATAGAAGTGCCGTAAGAGGGTGGGGCTAAGTACAATTTCGAGCTACAAAATGTAACAATTTCCTTTAAAAAAGTGAAAACTGTGAAACAGTTAAACTTTTAAGAAGAAAACATAGACAAAACCCAAACCTGATTTTGCCTGTGTTGTAAATCACAAGGTAAGCCCACCCTAAAGCATATTGTGTTTTACTCTAAGGAGACCATCATTTATAAAAAAAACAACATCATGCTGCATTGATGAAGACTTTAAACTACCTATTGAGACCAATAACTCATTACCAAGGTATTTAATCAGATGTTAATGATAATTTTCTCATAGACTTCTATAGAATCTGCAACCAGTTTTGCAACCAGTTCCCCTTTTGGCTGTTCAAATAGAATGCAGGTTTAAGGCACTTCAGCATCTCATTCACTATTCACACCTGTAGGCCCGTTGGTTGATTCACACTTACACAGACTTCTCTTAGGTGTTGTTTTATCAGTAAGAGTTGCATGTGAAGGGCATTAGCAAACATCAAAAGCAAAATACATTTTTCAAGCCTCTCTCAGATTGTGGCTGAAAAAAGAATTGTGAGATTCGGGGATTGAAAGAACATACAGAGGTGTGCAATCTTTTGTCCATTCATATTTTATTTGATATTTGCAAATGCAATGGCACGAACGCAGGAGTAGTTTGTACCCTCTGCTGTCCCATAGAGGTTTACTAAATGCAACTCTGGCTTCAGTGTTTGTTCCCTAAATGTCTCAGCAACAAAAGTCCAGATTGAGTAGCAAGCACACAACTTTGTCACGTTTATTCAAAAAGGAAGGATCAAGCCTATCTTTACTGCTACTCTCAGACTAATACCTGTAGGGATGCTTAAGTTTAAAGCCACCAGCATATTACCATCCATCCTGTCTTTCCCATCAGGGATTAAAGCCAGTGCATGTCCTCATAAAACCATCATTTTTCTGGTAGTTTTTCTTGGGGATTTTTACAGTGTAAAGTGAGTTATCTGGACTTTTGCGATGGAGAAAATGGTCTTGCCCTGTTAATTAACTCAATTTCCATTACTCAATGTCAGGCTACGTGGAGCTGTGCCAGATTCAGACAGAAGAATAACTAGTCGTTCTCATGATGGGTTTGAATTGAGTTAACAGGATGTTTGTTGTGTTTTTGTGACTCTGTAGTGGTCTATAACTAATGTTACAAGCTGTTCAAATGTTTAAGAGGAGCAGCCAAACAATTCACAGAGAAATGATACGCTGAGGAGATTTGTCTTGTGTCTTTTGTATTCTGAGCAAATATCTTTAGATCAGATAGGGATATCAGGGACAACCAGGGAAATGTATAATAATCTGGTTTAAAATCACATTCAGCATTTCCAAAATAGATCGTTCAGGACCTGCCGGGGAAGGTCAGAGATAGACGCAGGGTTGCACAGATATCTATGATTTTGGCTCCAGATATTGTTTTGTTTATCAGAGATGGGTCACACAATATTTTGGACAAATTACATTTAGACCAGTGGAGAGAAGCTTTGGAGGGAATTTGAATTAAAAAACTCCTTTTGATTTGACATTGACTTGAACAGAGTGGACACACGCCAACTATGTTAAACTATTGGTTATTTTGTTTAGTTTTTTGGCCTGTCACCTCTCTCTGCTCTCACTGTACTTATGATGCTGATGAATCAACAGATTAGGTAAATGTCTGTGGATTTAAGAAGATTAGCATGGCTGTATTTTTACATCAGAGATTAATTAAACATATTCATACAAGTGGAAGCAAAAAGAGAAGAGACTGACGGTCAAAACGTCATTATGATAAATGAGTCCTTACTCTTTGTTATTGTGGAGGTCAAATATTCATTAGGCTCAGAATGAATTGATCTTAATAATAGTCAAAAATGTATCAGGAAAACGGATTTCAATTAATTTAGTTGTCGTGTAAAATAAAACCCTAATTTATAAAGCATGTCACATTTTCTATGTTTATTTCAGGCTGTGTTTTCTGTTAAATGTATTTGTATACACCGGATAAAAAATGTGGAATACACATTCTCTCACTAATGCTTGCTGGGATAGGTTATAGCCCCCTTAAGGAATCGATAAAGTATATGTACTGATGGCAAGAAAATGACTCAATTGCTGATTTGTTTTACTTTCAAACCTTTCTAATCACAATATGTTTTAACTATGTATACCCAGATACTTTATGAAGTATCTGGGTATACATGACAGCTCATACCTAGGTTTGGCACAAAAAAACGTAATAGCTGTTAGAAAAACCTGTCATATTAAGAAGAAACCTATGTTGACTGCTGATAGGAGAAAGCAAAAAAAGCAGCATTCATCCCATTTATTCACCTCGACTCCCTCGCTGTGAAGGTTTATGGGAATATAACTAGACAGGAGCCATAATTCATGATGCCTCTGGGAATCTTGTCAGTTTAACATCAACATGTTGTATTTAGGAATTGAGAAAACCACTGCCTGTTGTAGTTTATCTTAGGAAGACAGCCATGGAGTACAAGGACAACGTTAAGAGAGTCACAACACGTTTCAATTCTCAAGCCATGTGTTAAAGCCAATATTGATAAAGCATTATAACATAATTATTTTGTACGGTGAAGCAGAAGTTTCTCACTGGAGGTCACTGATGGTTCCTTGCTTAGCTACTTGACTTGTGTATATACTAATTTCGGTAACACTTTATATTAAGGTACACAAATTCACCATCAACTAATTGTTAATTAACATGCATATTAGCAGTATATTGGCTCTTTAGTAGTCATTATTAAACACTTATTAATGCCTTATTCTACATGACCATATTCTACAAGTAATAAGCCATTAGTTGAGAGTTTTTCCTCAATAACCCTCTAATTAGTGCTTATTTATTGCAAGTAAGGAAGTTGTTCTAAATGAGTTTAGGTCTTAATATGCTCTGCTCAATATGGGCCTAGTAAGGCAGTAGTACCACAAGAATAGTAATTCTCCCATAATAACACTTAACAAATATAATCTATTCTTATGTAACAAGACATGAAACTATAAGTGTTAATTGTGTCTAAATAACTCCAATACCCTTGGATGCTGCTGATCAAGATCCTGATCCGACTGTCGGGTGTTCTTTCCCCCATAATGACCGCCTCGCTGCACATTATCCCTTATCATTGTATTAAAGTCAATACTTCATTTATTTAAACCAATATCTTTCTTGATTCTTTGTACAGTATGAAAATAGTCTTTGTACCTGAGCTGAAGTTCACTGCTGAGTCCAGTTCGGTCTCTCACTCTCTGGTCCAGCCTGTCTGTATCCCCTGGACACCTTAAACAAACAGATATATAGGTAAAGTACCATGTGTACAAACAATATAACTGATTTTCCTCTGTTGAACATGTTGGATTGTGTATTGTCCGAGTCAGGGTCCTTTTTATTTTACTGTACCTTTGGAAGACCAAATGAAACGCAATGAATAAGCTTAATTTTAACTGAAGCACACATAACGTCTGATCTAATATTTTTAACAAATCATCCCTAAAGCATTAGGTAGGCTATTCATTGTCCTTAAATGCAGGTATTAAGTTACATGTTCACGTTCTACAGCCCCAATTAGTCGGTTTCACAAGTGTAATGAAAATCAAGTAAATAAGTATTGGTATTGTCAATACTTACTATTTATTTCATACCAATTTGGTAAAACAATTAATAAAAACAACAAGGTTTGGGTTTGTTCTTCAGATATGACTGACATTAACGTGTAAGCTCAATAATGAACTCCAGCTCAACAAACCATATTGTAATATTTAAATCATCTTGAAATATTACATTAATATACACACATCTTATTGTGAGGTTCATTTGACATACACTACGCTGCTATTCAACACTATTTTGACGTTAGCTTGTCTACATTCTCGAGCATAGTGAATTTAAATTAACCTTAGCAATGCGATACAGTTACCTACATAATCAAATATCTGTCTAACTTACAAGGATGACCTTATTTTACCAACCTCAAACAGAAGCCCTTTGTTCTACAGTATTATCACCCTTCTCTATTTTGCTTAACACTTCTCTATTTAGTTTTAACGCATTTTCTCATTGTGTTTAAACATCTCCAAATGTCATCACATAAACACAATACATATTACTAATCCTTACAGTCTAAGTGTAAGGCTTACACTTACACTTACGGTCATTGCTTTCTGACGGACTTGGGAAAATTAGTAGCAGTGTACGTACTGCCATGCTATTCAGTTCACTTTCTGCTACTTCCTGTACCCGGTTTCCTGTCTAACCTTCAGTAAACATTTTACAAAAATATAAATGTGCAAATATGAAATATACAGGTCAATATCACATTGCTATTGGTAGCTGAACTGTCAATACCCCAAAACATATTCTTAGATATAAATACCTAATTTTGAGTTATTTAGACACAATTAACACTTATAGTTTCATGTCTTGTTACATAAGAATAGATTATATTTGTTAAGTGTTATTATGGGATAATTACTATTCTTGTGGTACTACTGCCTTATTAGGCCCATATTGAGCAGAGCATATTAAGACCAAAACTCATGTACAACATCTTCCTTACTTGCAATACATAAGCACTAATTAGAGGGTTATTGAGGAAAAACTCTCAACTAATGCCTTATTACTTATAGAATATGGTCATGTAGAATAAAGCATTAATAAGTGTTTTTATAATGACAATATACTGCTAATATGCATGTTAATTAACAACTAGTTGATGGTTAATTTGTGTACCTTAATATAAGGTGTTACCCTAATTTCTCTTGTGTCAATTAAAGAGCATTGTTTAGTGGAGGGGTGATATGAGGCCAGGTGTATGTTGGTTTATGGCAAAGTCAAATCACCTTTCCTATAGTTTACCAATGGAGGTCAATAAAGTTCAAAGATTATTAAATGGCTCTTGTTACAGTATCAGAACTTCACCTAGAAGGCAATGCTGTAGATTGTATGGATGGTCAGCAGTTTTTCCTGATAATGATACAGAATATGACGAGTTTATCAGCACGTGAGCCATTGACGCAGCAGGCTGCAGATGCATGGCTAAGTGTATTGATCATGTAGCAGAAGACGGGACAGGTGCACGTTGTTAAACAGCTGCAGCTGAGGCGTCATGCCCGGAATATAAAGGCAGTCATTAAACACTGTGCCTATTGATGAGACCTCACTCCTCAGCCAGATGTATATACCGCTGCAGCTTCACGTTAATGAGCTGGATCAGAAATCAGGTGGAGGGCTGGACGCCTAGGCAGCGACTCGTCAATAGGTGGCAGCTTTTCATTCAAATTCATATGGTAAAAATCAGAAAATGAAGAGCTGTGGAACTTACAGGTTATTACAAAATGAGAATATGAATTGCATTGTGGGGATGCCTGGCTGTTGCAGCAGCAAATACTGACAGAGTAAAGCAATGGCATTTCAATATAAAAATGTAGAAAAACTTTTTTTTATATGATCAAAGACAGTATGAATAAGAAAATAAATGAGAGGTAAATTATACCATGACGAAAAACCAATATGTGAGATTATAATATAAACATACTGCAGCAGTTGTGTATTAAATTGTGCTGGTATTCTCATCACCGAGTCTGTGAAAGCCATACATATTGAGCAGAAAGTGTCAATGTGCGCAAACAATTCCTTCACCTTATCAACAATATTCAAAATACAGTAGAAGCGAGCATACTACTATGTACTATTTGCTTTATTACGTTCTTAGTTGATCAAAATGTACATATATGTCAGTAGAGTTAAGGTATCGCAGGATGGTAAGAATGACGGTATAGTACGATAAAGCCCTAAATGCCAGCTAATTCTGTAAAGAGACTTCTTCCACCATATGTCACCCACTAGAGGGAGATAAGCACATCATAAATGTTTGTTAGTCAAACAACTCTGCAGACAGAGAATACAAAGATTATTCAGTACTACAGAAATGTTCTCTCACATTAGTTTTTATTTAATCTTATCTGTCATTGAAATATTCTAATAATGTTCACATTATCAACGGAACAGCACAAATAAAAGGTGAGCTATTTTGAAGCGACTTCATCAGTAACATTTCATTAAATGTCTCCTCGTTAGGCCACTAACATTGGCGTGACCCAGCAAGAGAGGTTAGAACAACTTCAGCTGTTTAAATTATCTGCCACTGGGAGATGGAGTTGCTGTGTGTGTACTTATATTGATCATGTTACGGGGAGACACATTTTGGAGATATTATGGGGACTTGACTCCCAAACATTGCAGGAAAGCTTAGACATACAACCTTCCCCTCCATACCTTATTTCAAAGGCCAATATCCTTAAAAAATAGCCCATATAATGTATTTTCATTTACTTGTTAATAGGTTAAATAGGACAAATTATGCTAATTTTCAGGTTCATATTTGTATATTGTGCTTCTACTGTGACATGCTTTTATGACTGTCTGTCCTGCAGCACAACTTTCACCCTCTGTCTGAAATCAGAGCCCAGTCTGCTCTGATTGGTTAGCTGGATGGCTCTGTTGTGATTGTTCAACCGCTAAAAGATGTTCCGCCCCTTAGACTATCATTTAGAGTCTGTTGGGGTGCTAGACAATAGAAGCGCAGGTGTTAAATAGAGATGTCACTATGGTATGGAAGTGAACACAGGAGTCTAATGGAGGCTTTTCAGGCAGTGGGGGGAGTGTGTGGATGAGAAACTCCCACTGGAGGGACCATTTACATGCACACTATATAACAAACTACAGGAAATGGAAAACTCTAAAAAGTATATTAGGGCCTGTTTAATGTTTACAATACATCAAAAGAGTATTACCAGCATGTCTATATATAACATAAGGATAGCAAGGTTTATAGTAAATGATGTCAGTCCCTCTGTCATCACACACAGTAAGTGGCAGTGTCATGACGCAAACAGCAACCTGTCTCTTGCTCACGGCTCAGACTGCAGTTTGCACATTGTATCCTTTAGAACCAGGCTTCAGAGCCAAATAGACTGTGTCATGATAATGTGTGGAGGATGTACCTAGTCATGCACAAGCCACAGCGATTTTTGATCCCCGACATCAGAGTGAAGCCTCAAGCGGTTGTTTACACAGGATGTTTTTTTCCGGAGGATTTAGCCCAAGCACAGTATAAAATCCTCTTTGTGAATTGGTGCAGTTTACAGGTTCAGCTGACTTTTTGTTTCAGGGGTCAGGGCCAAGCAAATCAGAACCAATCTGCCATTCAGCTGTATCACAAGGCTTAGTGACAGCACTATCCAGAATCTAAATACTAAATAAGTTATATTGGAAGCCCCTGTTTCCCAAACCTATCAATTGTCTTGGTATATGAAGGTGTGTTGACTTTAAAAAGCCTTGTCAAATAATTATTGATGACTCACTTCCTGTTGCTTTAACTCTATATCCACAACCCCAGGATACAACCTTCATACGTCTGCCTCAGCTGTTTCCATGACTTGATTAAACATATGGGAGGTAGAAGCTTTTAAGCATTTTCACCACGTACGTTACTCCCCATCAAAGACAATAACCCAAACCATTCCGCTGCTGTCAAAGCTGAAACATGACTAATGTCATGATGCCCTCTAACAGTGGGGACTAATCAATTTATAAAATGATTTACGAGCCAAAGCCTACCTGGAAAATCACCTTTAGGACATAGCATATACAGTTTCCCACGCATGTGCAACGTCTTTATGTGGATTTCAGCATGACTGGAAAAACATTCTATGATAACTATTCTAGTGATGATCCTCTACAACCGGGCTTGTTTACCTGCCTGCCTGTTCTTTAAAGGGAGCTCATGGCTAAGTCCCACACAGGAAGTAGAACATGCTACGGCTACAGTGAGCCTTGTGCACTATCCACATTTCTTGATAAGTTTATACACTACAATCAAGCCCTAGGCCATGATGCCTGGCAGGGATTACCAAGGGATTACAATATATTCAACCCACTGGGATTCCATCACATGGTGGATCAGATCTCTGTGACAGGGGACCAGTGTGCAGCACTCTCTCAGGGCCACAAACACTACTCTGACAGATTTGACAAAGAGCCTAAGTCTGTCTGACAGCAACACACAAACCGCTGTCGGGCTACAATGTGAAAGCTAAACTGGTGTTTCTCCCCCATTACCTTCCAGAGGGCAGGAAACAGGAACTAGGGCTTTTGAAGAAATATGAAAAGTTTGGCAAAGGGTTACTGGTTTCAATTCCAGTCCATTAGTGGTGCAATGCAGAACAAAGAGCTTGGATTCTTTCAAATTCTTTCAATTTCATCCTTATGTATACAAACTTTTTTTGTCGCAATAATTTAAAGGACAGTATCTAGAAACTAGAAAAAATAACGTAACCTAATAAAAAAACTCCAAAACAGATAACACATTGTAATTAATCAGTATAGCCAAACACATGCCTGTAGACCGTTGGTAGATTTAGTTTGAATGCTTTGGACCACTGAAAGAAATTAAGCAACAGCTTCACAAGTAATGTCACGAGAGAAAAAATGATAAATCCTCTTGTTCTCCATTTGTTGCATTAAACACTGGACACCATCTGTTGGGTTGGCCCGCAGAATACAACAGCGGCAGGGTGGCAGCTGCCACCCTAAGACACAACAGCCTGACCATGGCCACACTCTAAATATAAACCATTCTGGGCCTGTTAATGGGTTCTTACACTGTCTTAGTTATTGCAGGCTGACCAGCACACTAAGCGAGATAAAGCTAAAAGGTCAATGATCAAAATAAGCCAACTCTAAACAAAAGGCAGTTTGGTTGGCCGCCAAACAGGCACTACTGCGTATTATCACAACATTTCAGAAAAAGACAACAACTGGTGCTGTGTATCTAACATTTCAATCCCTTTGCTGATCCCTCCCTCCACTCTGACCCCACCTCCAGGCAGTAGGTGACTGAGATGGGCGTTCGTCTAGGCTGCTTGAGCGACTCCCCGTGGTGGCCGCCGCCGCTGCTGCTGCTGCTGCTGTTCTTCACCGTACCCTTCTGCTCAGGCCGGCCTTTCGGAGTTCCCACTCCTGCTGTGAACGTGGCGGTGGTGTTCAGTGGCTCGGCCTACCAGACGGAAATTAAAGGGCGGTTGAGCCGGGAAAACTTTATGGACCTGCCTCTTGAAGTGAACCCCATCACTGTGCTGGTCAACAACACAAACCCACGGGCACTGCTAACCCGCATCTGTGACACCCTCTCCACCAACCGCGTCCATGGAGTGGTGTTCGAGGACAACGTTGGCTCTGAGGCCGTGGCCCAGATCTTGGACTTCATTTCCACTCAGACGGCAGTCCCCATCGTGGGCATCAGTGGAGGCTCTGCTGTTGTCCTGCCTTACAAGGTCAGTGTGATGGAAGGGACAGGGAAAGGGCTAAGAAAGAGCTGCTTTGCGCTTTTTCCAATTGCAAGGTCATCAACTATAACAATTTGGCAGAAAAAATAGGTATGATTGTCACTACCCGATCCGTACCCCTGCCCGATCTGTACTGCGCATGTGCGAGATGGTCCGCCATATTGGAGAACTCCGGACAGCAACTCAAGAGGGACACTTGACACAGTGGCTTTTGGCAAAGCTGAAAAATAAAACTCGAAAGAGCTGAGTTATTGTTATTACAACGTGACTTCACTATTATTTAACAACTCTTTTTATTGGGTTATTTTATTTGGGGTTAAATACATTGTCAGAATAAGTGAGAAATGAATTTAACTTCTGTTAGACATTTTTGCATACATTCACAGTAACTATTTATTCAGTATGATAGCAGAAGTTAAATTCATTTCTCACTTATTCTGACAATGTACTTAACCCCAAATAAAAGAACTAGGGCCGGGACTCGATTAAAAAAATGTATCTAATTAATTACAGGCTTTGTAATTAACTAATCGCAATTAATCGCATTTTTAATCACATATAAATATTTGACCTGAGAACAGTGAAAAGCAATTTTTTTCACATGGATTTTAGTATACCATTGAATAATGACTGAATACATAAGCTTAAGCAACAAAACATTGTTTATTTTTTTCAAGGTGGTACTTAACCAAGACCAACAGAAAAGTGCAATTTTTGCCATAAAGTGTAGCAATAGCATATTTAGGAATATAGTACATTTCAGAGATTCAGGTAGCCTATAGGTAGGTAGACCTTCTGTAAACTATAACACTTTGTTTTTTAAGTAAAACACAATACTTTCAAGTACATTCAGAACATTGGAAACCCTGACTATTAGAAAACATCTCTCTGTTGCTTCAGAGGCCATAACAGACTTTGTTGATTTACCAACAGTTGATTTAAAAAATCTAATCAATTTCAGTCCAACTCTCTCAATAACCTTGGCCAAAACAATAAACAGTTCAACATAAAGTGCCAGTTGCATCAACAACGTAATAAATAGTTCAACATAAAGTGTACCATTTAAAATAAAATAAAAAAGTGCCAGTGATTGACCTCAATCCCTCCTATTCTTCCAATATCCTGATATAAATATATATAAAATCTCTCTGTTGCATAGGCCACTGTTAGATCAACGCGAATTGGGTGTGGGTCCTTGTACTCCGAGTCGGGCTAACGTCCACGCTAGCTTCCACGCTAGCTGCTATATGTTTTGCATTGAGGTGATACTTGAGGCTTGATGTGCTGCGGTGATATGCAAATTCCTTTTTGCATAATTTGCAAACAACCGTGCTCTTATCGATGCTTCCATCCGTCCGTTTTTTAAAACAAAATGTCCCATCCACGGGGCCAACCAAAGCGGTCTCATCAGCTTCTTCGTTCACGTTTGACTATTGTTCACTGTGGTTTGTTGTTGTTTGAAGTCATGAACGTTAGTTGGTGCTCCAGTATAATCGGTACCCCTGAAACTCATCCAGTGAGAAACGTTCCGCGGTGCAAAAATAAGTGCGATTAAAATGCGTTAATTTTTTTAACGCGTTAATTTTTTCTGTAATTAATTAATCTTAATTAACGCGTTAAAGTCCCGGCCCTAAAAAGAACCCAATAAAAAGAGTTGTTAAATAATAGTGAAGTCACGTTGTAATAACAATAACTCATCTCTCTCGAGTTTTATTTTTCAGCTTTGCCAAAAGCCACTCTGTCAAGTGTCCTTCCTGGGTTGCCCTCCGGAGTTCTCCAATATGGCGGACCATCTCGCACATCCGCAGTACAGATCGGGAAGGGGGACGGATCGGGTAGTGACAGTGATAACATGATAACGCCACAATAAATGAATGTCCACACACTGGTGGGACAGGGAATAAGCTATGGAAGGGCTAGTTTGGGTTTTACTTGTGGACCCTTTAAGATTACAATTCTAAAGTCATCAAACTATAACAATTTAATTTACTTTTCAACAACTTTCCTTTGCATTAAATATGCCCTGAAAACATCATTGAAATATGTCAGGCTGCAAGGTCTAACGGAGCGTCCAAAAAGCAGCGTGCGTTGGCGCTTGGCGGTGGGCGTGTCTGAAGCTTGGGGAGTCAACGCAAGCAATGCGACCAACCACCAATCACATGAATCTCCTGCCCCCGACATACAAAGCAAAATGCTAGCATTCCATGCTCGCTATATATACTGTCCATGCCTGCTAGCTGTCCATTCAATGTTTAAACGGGGTACACTGGATATAAACTCCCCAAACAGGCGAAAACCTACCAGTTTCACCGGTAGATGAACAGAGACTGATCATACAGCACCGGGTGATTCACTACTCGCAGCATACACACGGTTTGATTGGCTAGCAGTTGTACTGGCAGATTTTCATAAACGGGATTTGATTGGCTGACGCTTTCGTCGAAGCTTCAAAAGTTGAACTTTTGACGCGAGCAACGCGTAGCTAAGCTCCCCACAATGCAATTCGGCGAAGCGTGACGTCACCCCATTCAAAGTGAATGGGCAGAAGCGTTGAAGCTTCAACGCACGCTGCTGTGTGGACGGGCCGTAAGGTCTAAAGAAAATACAACTTTTAAGTCTGATGACCCTGATTAGATCTTCAGGTAATGTCTTATTAATATCATTCACAGTGAGCAACTCACGTAACATACTTCAGTTAAACTGAGAACTGTAATGAACAAGAAATTACAGCCTGAATACAGATCATCATCAGTTGAATCTGGGCAATAGAGATGCCATCAGCTGCAGTCAATCATTACAGTAGGTTGTAAATCACACATAGTTTTCCTCATGTTATAGGTTAAATAATAGCCTTTCAAATTAATACGCTAGTGGCTGAAAGCCATTGGTTTTCCATAATTTCTTGCCATAATCCTGGTTGGTAACTGTTATACATGATTAGCTTTAAGGGAAGTAGGCAGAGCAACAGAGGCCGGTTATAAAATATCCAGACAGATCAATCTGGAATTGTGTGAGGGAATGGTTTCATATATCCTGAAACATTAATAGATTAGGCCTCTGTGATGAAGCAGTTATAATGTAAGTCTCATGTACATATTTAGATCTTGCACTTGACGTTAAAGCGGCCGAATAGCAGTGTAAAAAATATAAATGTAGGCAAAGGACTTGCAAAGTATTTTTTAAACGTACTAAATGTGTACCGGTTAAAGTACCCGGCACTAGTACTGTGATTCAAGTAATTTACCACAAATGCGTTGCAAAGTATAGTACTTGACTTAAATTCAATAAAAAAAGTTGCTGTTGAGGAGTTTGCTAATGAGATCAGATCTTTTATTTTGTTTAATTTCAGCAGCATAGAGTGAAAATAATACGAAGTAAACTTAGTAAATATCATAAAAGAGTGTCTTCTCTCCAAAGGATCACAACTCCAGAGGAAAGCATAAGTCTTTAAAGGAGAGGTGTCATGGCCATTTCCACTGATTATAATTCCATTGTTGAGGTATACTAAAATAGAAAAATACTGCAATTTTACAAAATCACATTGGTTTCGCATACAGCATCTCTGTAAAGTATGTGTATTCAGCAGTATTCACTTTCTCCACTAAACGGTTCGCTGCAGCTCCTCCCCCCCCCCCCCCCTCCGCGATTTCCTTGTTTAGCGATACACAGCCAAACACAGCCTCAACTCAACCTGAACACACACAAAGTCACAGCCGTAATAAAAACAATAAGTGTGGCTTGATATTGAGTAAGAAAAAGGTTTATAGGTTGATAAACGCTGTGATAATGGGTCTGCAGAGAGAATTTTGCGCGATCCCAACTGTCTGTTATCAGCCTGCAGCAGGGAGCAGAAATCAGCAGGGCTGCCTGCACTGAGTGTGTGTGTGTGGATTGGTCAATTTGGACCAATCAGCGGGGGCTTAACGTAACGGCTCCGCGGACGTAACGTAACGGCTCCACGGATTGGCCCATTTAGTTCCGGGTACATGCTTACAAAAGCACGTACCCGGAAGAATCAAATGACGATGACGTCATGATGACGTTTCACCATCGAGGCGTTTTGGGGAAGTATTTTCTGTTTTAGAGTTTTACTCGCTACAGAGTGTAGTTTGAGGGTTTTGACTCTGCACACCGTTTACATGCAGAAAAACCTTCATAACCCACAAGGGGACGGGTAATAACCGGAAAAGCTTGACATGTCACCTTTAAAGGTCCCATTTCATGGCCATTTCTACTGATCATAATTCCATTGTTGAGGTATACTAAAATAGATTTATATTGTGCAATTTTCCAAACTCACATTGGTTTCTCATACAGCATCTTTGTAAAGTATGTGTATTCACCAGTATTCACTCTCTAGCCTCATCCCAATACCCCTCCTCGACTCCTCTCTTCCCCTCCTCCGGGACATGACCCGGAAATCGATCAAGACACGCCATTTTGAAGGACGTCCCAATAGCTGAAATGCACACTGAGGAGTCGAGGAGGGGTGAGGGAGGAGGGGTGCGAGAGGAGACGAAAGGGAGGATACACGCGAGCAGACTACGCGGAAGTGTTTTCACTACTCGCGTATAAAAGCCCCGACAGAGGAAAACCGACAACTGGAAGATGAGTGGAAAAGTGTCACATAAATGTATAAGTGCTCACAGCTCCGTGGGAATTATTATGTGCAATTCATTTCTAAAAGGCTTTCACATTACTATAATTATAGTTTTATTTAAATGTAGGCTACATTTTACACCAAAACGGAACACAAAAGCAGGACCCACCATCATACATTAAATTCCTTGACTAACAAGAGAAAGATTCATTCATTTAAATAAATATTTAACAACAAATGGGCCGGTTCTAAGGAGGTATCCAATTAAGCCCGATGAGAGGAGATACAGCTGTGCACATGTCATCATTAACATATGTCGTTTAAAAGTGACGTTTGAGTGAACGAGGACATCCCAATTAATACCTGAGGACTCCTCTGTCCTAGCGTCACCTCCTCGTGTCTCTCGCTCGCATCTTACGGAGGCGGAGCTAAGATGCAAGGAAGGGAAGCAAGTGAGGGAAAGGAGGAGTCGAGGAGGGGTATTGGGATGAGGCTTTCGTCCTAAACGGCTTGTTGGAGCTCCTGCCCCCCCCCCTCCCTGTGAGCCCAGTGTGCTCTGATTGGTCATGACGTTGCGAGGCTCGCTGCTCAGTGAGCTGGCTTACTGGTGTGGTTTCCGGGTTGGCGATACAGCGAGACAACGCGAAACTCATCCTGAGCACACACAAACACTCACAGCCGAAGTAAAAACAAGTGTGGCTTGATATTGAGTAAGAAAAAGGTTTATAAACGCTGTGAGAATGGGTCTGCGGAGAGAATTTCTCCGCAATCCCAACTTGTCTATTACCAACCAGGGAGCTCTATGCAAGTCAATGGGACTCCCTGTTAGTTGAAGATTTACGCTAAAGGTCCCCCGACTGCGTTTGATATCCTGGTGTTTGAGGAGCTCCGCGGATTGGTCCATTTTGGTTCCAGGAAGAAACAAATGGAAAAAGAGAAGTCTCCAATGAGGCGTTCTGGGGCAGCATAGACAGGTATTTTCTGTGATAGAGTTTTACGCGCTACAGGGTGTACTTTGAGGGTTTGTGACTCTGCAGACCATTTACATGCAGAAAAACCTACATAACACACAAGGGGACGGGTAATAACCAGAAAAGCATGACATGGGACCTTTAACTTATATTTTAGTCAGAATTAGAATTGCCTATAGTTTTCTTTATTTCTACATTTGGAGTCCTGCAGCATTTTATTTTTAGTTTGTCACAATTAGACAATACATAGAGTGCATTCATTCCCTTAATTTATGTGGGTTTGTAAACAGCTCCCCTGTCAGCTAAATCCATTTCAGAAAACAGGGCTGATCTTGCCATCAGCATGGCTTCTCCAGGGTAATAAAAAAGATGCCACTCAGCAGGTAATGCCTGCTGCTGCTCATTTGCACTTTGCACAGTAACGGCAACTCAATTGTAATAATTTACCATGTAAACACATCTACTAAGAAACACATGTACTAAGAAATAAGTCTATTTACCAGGGCCAGGAGATGCTACAAATAAATGACTGCTTTTTTTAATCATTAATTAGCCAATGACCAAAGTTGAGAACATAACTGAATGGTGTATACAGTGAATGCATTAAAAGTGCATCACAGAACAGTGAGTGCATGCATTATTAATAAGGATGAACCCAGTCGGTAACAAAATGTAATCTTCTGGTACCCACAGAGGTACTACCCCTGTGATTGACATGTACACCTCCCTGTGTCCCCTTATAATTACATGTTTTTTGCTATGGTCTTGGGCCTCCGTGGAGTACATCTTCCATTTTTAGGTGCTCAAACTTTGACTTAAACTGCATGTCTTTTTAAAATACTGTTAAGTGTAAAAAAACTTAAACCTCAAGGCCTTTTCTGAAAAAAACAAAAACATTGTATGTAGTGATCGCCGTTTACCGGAATCAGTATCGGCCGATACCGATCGCCGATCCGATTGAGTGGGTGGGGGCTATGGGGATCTTCCATTTAAAGTGATTTCAAAAATGATTCCATTTAAAACTCAGTTAATGGGGCTCATTCACTGGCACTTGTTTTGCCGCGCACAGAGAAAAGTGTCATGTATTTTACGTCATGTGATCGGCTCTCACGATCGGCCTTTATAGAGAGCACCGATCGATCGGCAGAGAGTGAATATCGGCCGATATCGATCGGCGGCCGATCGATCGGAGCATCCCTAATTGTATGTAATTGAGCAAGGTACCCTACATTTTCTGAGTAAAAAATGTACTTTGCTAAGATAAATACGCAAACATGTAGTCTTATGGTCTACATCTAAGGCTATATTTGGGGAAATGTTAACAATATGTTTTATAACTACACAATGTGTCTCATGAATTCACCCATCTCAGATTTGAAAAAAGAATATGATTATCAATGAAAAGACAACTACACAACCGTATAAAAGTGTTGAGATTGCCTAGCCTACTTTACAAGCTCTCAGTGACATGCTGCCTCAGTGAAAAGGGGCTGCCAATAGCAGGCTTTCTAGAAGTAGAAAGAGGGGGTCTGTCAACATTTGCTTACCATCCAAGGGACCAACTATGGATTGTGCCAAGAGAGCTGGTTTAGTAGGACTTTACCTCTGGGCATAGTCTTTCAAAAGTTATTATAGTGCAGCATATCACACTTTCCAGTTTGCAAAGGACCGGGATTTTATAAGTGGAAAAAAATGGACCACTAAGTACTAACGCAAATAATTATTTCACACATATTTCTTCTTTCTTTAATTTTTAATGGGACTTAAGTACTGTTTTTATTAGTTACAACCTATTCTGGCAGTAATTCTTTAAAGTGGCCCTATTATGCTTTTTGATGATTTCTCTTTCCTTTAGTATGTTATATAGGTGTCTGTAAATGGTCTACAAAGGCTAAAATCTTAAAGCTCCCTCCAGAGGGAGTTTCTCTCCCACAGAAAAAAATAATGTTTGAACATTTAAGCATGAAAACATGTCACAGTAGAGGCACAAAATACAAAGATAAAACTGAACATTTGAAAAATATGTCCTCTTTATTCATGTATTAATTTAATAGTTTCCGACGCCGCCCCATCGATTGATTTATTGGTCTCTGTCAAAGGTAGTCAATAACGCAATGGCGCTCATTCACTTTTCATACATATCGCTTAGAGCCCAGGGTTTGATCTTTCTGGAAGTGATGGCATCAAATTATAAACTGATTTCTATCCTCAGGACACTTTGTTTGACCGATTTGTTGATCGGCAACGTGAGGGCGCACTAAGCATCAACCCCTTTTCATTTTCTATCCCAATGAGGAAATGTAAGGAAATTATAAAAAGCAAAAGGTCAGAAGAAACTATAGATTACTTACGTAACCCCAGTTCTCAGAGTAACATGAAGTGAGATGTCTCACTATGGGGATGCGCCTCAACGCGTATGCAAACAGAAGCATCAATCTCATTACGCCAATCCTGATTGGCTGGTGATCTTGACGTCTACGTCAGGGAATCCACCCACCCTTTAAGTAGCTTGCGCTACGTCGCAGCGTCATTCAAAATAAGCACCTCTTCTCGCTTCGCCTTAGCAAGAAGGGCCTTCTAGTGAGACATCTCACTTCATGTTACTCTGAGAACTGGGGTTACGTAAGTAACCTATAGTTCTCATTCATAACACTCCGTTCGATGTCTCACTATGGGATATTGAAGCTCCCGTATTGCTAGACATGCTTATCTCGAAAATCACCAAAACAACCAGAACTTAACAGGTAGAACCCTGTCTCAACACGGGGCCCAGGACTGCACGGGCCACACTTGGAGCAGAGACATCTAGCCTGTAAAAGCAGACAAAAGTGAGAGGTGAGGACCAGCTCGCTGCTGCACAAACTTCTTGGATGGAAACACCCTTGAATAAAGCCCAGGATGTAGCCAGTCCACGAGTAGAATGAGCACGCAGGCCCGTTGGTGCCTGCAAACCCTGACTCGTATAAGCCAGAGCAATCGCTTCCACAATCCAGTGGGAGAGCCGTTGCCTGGTAACGGGCTTGTCCTTATGAGTGTTAGCCCAAGATACAAAGAGTTGGTCATTGCATCGAAACTCTTTTGACCGTGCGTAAAGCACGGACTGGGCACAGCAAATTCGGCCGCTGTTCCTGAGAGGAACACAGCGGCGGAGGAAATGCCTCAATGTCAATGGGGGTACATGAGGCAACCACCTTAGGTACAAAGGCAGGGTTGGGCTTCAGCAACACTCTCGTTTGCCCCGGGGCAAACTGAGTGCATGAAGGATGTACAGAGAGCGCATGAATGTCACTGACTCACTTGGCTGATGGCAGAGCCAGTAACAACACTGTCTTCAGTGACAGGTGTTTAATGTCAGCTTCTTCCAGGGTTTCAAATGGAGGTCGAGTGAGCCCATCTACAACCACTGCCAAGTCCCATAAGGGCACCAGTGACCTGGAAACAGGGAGGAGCCTGCGAGCCCCTTTCATAAAACGGCAGACCAAGGGATGTTGGCTAGCCGTCTTTCCCTCAAAACCCACATGGCATGCAGCAATAGCAGCCAGGTACACTTTGATCGTAGAGAAAGCTCTGTGTTTATCAATCAGGTCCTGTAGAAATGATAGAATCACCCCGACAGGACATTGAAAAGAGATGTGTCCCTTTTGAAGGCACCACTCCTCAAACACCCTCCACTTACAGTCATAAAGAGACCTGGTGGAGGAAGCTCTTGCACTCTGAATAGTGTTTATCACCTTCTGAGGGAGCCCCACTGTATTCAGGTTATACCACTCACGGGCCAGGCCCATAGTGCCAAGCGCTCTGGGTGTGGGTGAATAATCCCCCCCCCCCCACCCCCGCCTGAGACAATATGTCCCTGCGTAGCGGGAGCTGCCACGCCTGCCCGCACAGCAGCTGAGATATCTCCGCAAGCCAGTCCATTGCAGGCCAGTACGGAGCTATTAGGATCAGTGTGTGGCGTTGTTCTCTCACTCTGGCCAGAGTTGGGGGCATCAGAGCCAGGGGTGGGAACGTGTACAGGAGGACCGGAGGCCAAACGTGCGCGAGCGCGTCCACGCCTAACGGTGCATTTAAATCGCGCATTGAAAACAACAGCTGACATTGAGCGTTTTCTTTTGATGCGAACAGATCCACCGCGGCCCGGCCGTAGCCTAACGCACCCACAGCTGACTCACAATTATTGGATGTAGAGTCCAGTCTGCATATAGTGGTGCACCTCTGGACAGCAGATCTGCCCAGAGGTTCATCACTCCTGGTACGTGCGTCGCTCTCAGAGAGAGGAGACGTCCGCAGCTCCATAAGATGTTTGCGTGCCAGCATGTGTAACTGCAGAGAACGCAAACCCCCTTGGCGGTTTATATACGATATTGTGGTCGTGTTGTCTGTCCTCACGAGGACATGATTTCCTCTGAGAAAAGGCAGAAAGCGTTTCAGGGTGAGGAACACCGCTAAAAGCTCCAGATAATTTATGTGTGACTGTTGGAGGTCTCTGCTCCAGAGACCCCTCACAGGTCGACCTTCGTATATACCCCCACAGCCCGTCAGACATGCGTCTGCGGTGACCACCTTCCGCGATAGGACAGCACCCATAGGCACGCCCCGTACTAGAAAAGTCGGGTGCAGCCAGCGGCGCAGTGCCATTACGTATTTCATAGTGACCATCACTCTCCACGCGCCATGACGTGCGGGGTCCAGTCTGAGGGCAGCTACCCAGTGCTGAAACTCCCTCATGTGTAAGCGTCCCAGTCGTACCACCAGGATGGCTGACGCCATGAGCCCCAGTAACCGCAGACATGATCTGAAGAGAACATATATTTGCGTGGCTGGAAATGAGCGAGGCAAGCCCTGAAGGCTTTCACTCTCTCTGCTAACAGGCGGACTGTAAAGGGCACCGAATTCAGGCGTAGGCCCAGGAAGAGTACAGTCTGGGCTGGGGACAACATGCTCTTTTCTGTGTTTATTACGAAACCCAGGTCGAGCAGGTATTTTACGAGGACATTCGTCTGTGTAATAGCCTCTTGCTCCGACTGTGCGAGAAGCAGCCAATCGTCCAGATAAGTTGCCAGGCAAATACCCTGTTGTCTTAACGGGGCTATCGCGGTTTCCGTACACCGTACAAACACTTGTGGGCTGAGAGACAGACCGAAGGGAAGTACTCTGTACTCGTAAAAGACACCCTGAAAGGCGAACCTCAGATATTTCCTGTGTGGATAATATACTGGGATGTGGAAATACGCGTCTTTCAGGTCGACTGATGTGAACCAATCGTTTTGGCGCACGAGACGCAACAGAGACGTGTGAGTGAGCATTCTGAATTTGTATCTTTTGAGGTATTTGTTCAGAGCCCTCAAATCTAGTATAGGCCGAATTCCGTTCCCTCCCCGTTTGGGAAAGAGGAGATACTTGGAATAAAAGCCGCTCTGACTCTGTTCGGAGGGTATTATAGATATAGCCTTCTTTTCTAGTAGCGAGAGAATCTCTTGCTCCAGAATATGGGACGACTCTCCCCGGGCTTGCGAATGCAGAATGCCCGAAAAGTGAGGGGGGGGTGACAGCGAATTGGAGTCTGTAACCCCGTGCTATTGTCTTGAAAACCCAAGCAGAATCTGTGAGCATCCTCCACTTTTCGCTTCTCAAAGCGAGTGGAGATGTCACGTCTGCTCTCTGTGTCTTTATTTGTTGTGTTATGGGGCCCTCTAGTGTCTGAACACGGTGGTACCCCAGGTTGGCAACCTCGGTCGACACTGCGCGTGGCGGTGGTGCCTTCACAGCCCCGTCCATCGTCCGCCTTCTGAGAGAGGCAGCAGCCGCTCTCAGAAGGGGGAAAGACATCAGACTGTTTATTGTTTTTATTGTTTTTCTCTTCATTTGTATTGACTGCGCCCTTGGCTTTAAGCCTGGAAACGACAGTGGAAAATGATTTATTGAGAAACAAGAGTGATGACATGTGTTTGTGTGACTTAAACGAGCAGTGGAGCTTGCGGTCTTTGATGTTAAGACCATTTCGGCGGGAAGATGGGGGCATGGTTGCACCCTGGAAACACATGAGCATTTAACACTGGAACGTGTTCTGGAGCTGGAGAACAGGAAACTTCCAGCTCTTTTATCGAGGAGAGGAGAGGAGGCTGTCAGGCCGCTCTTTTCTTCTTCCTCGCTTGATGGCTGAAAATCTGGGCCGGCTGTGCCTGAGCGGCTGCTGCCGGAACCGGAGACTTTCTTGGCCAGCTTGTCCTCGCCTCGAGTCTGGGCTGGAGACCCGGGGCGGGCTGTGGCCTCTGCTGTTTCGGGATCTTGAAACGGGCAGGACGTGAGGCAGCCTGAGCGAAGGACTGCCGCGGGGCCGTTGAAGGCGGCGGCTGGACCCTTCGGGGAAGACAAAGCCGTAGAGCCTAATCCTCCTTCTTTTTTGGATTCACAGCGCTGTTGTATTGAAGCCAGAGCGGTGCCAAATATGCCCTCGGGAACAATAGGCATGTCCAAGACGTCCTCTTTATCCCGGTCTGGAAGGTTCGTCAGGTTAAGCCACCTGGCTCTCTCCTGTACCACCATTATCCCCAGCGTTTTGGCCGTGGCTTGGACTGCACAGCGCTGCACACGGAGGCAAATGTCCGTGATTGCTGTGATTTCGTCCCACACGGCAGGCTCAGGTTTGCTCGTCATGTCCTTGCAGAGCTCCGCCTGGTAGGCGGTCAGCAGCGAGGAGACATTGAGATCCCTGGCGGACAAAGCGGCGGCTTTATAGGCTCGTTCGGTCATTGCTGACTGGAAACAGTCTGCCTTTGCCGGCAGCGTGGGGTTCCTGCTCGGTGCCGAAGCCAGCCGCGGTTGGAGGTGGGCTGCCATCACCGGCTCCATGGGCGGCATGCGGAGCAGGCCGAGCTTCTCCATGTCCTCAAAGTCCAAAGAAGAGGAACCCTGGATTGGGGCCTTGTTGTTGAAAGGGCGGTCTCTCCACGAGACCGACACCTCATCCAGCATCTCTGGAAAGACTGGGAGAAGCTGCCTCTTCATCCTCGCTGCTTGGGGCAAGTTCTTCCCCTCATAGCGAGATCTGGAGGTCTCCTTGGCCACTTCAGGCCAGGCGATGTCCAGGCTGGACGCAGCGCGTTGGCACAAGGCCTGCAAGTCCATACTGAGGCAGGGCGAAGCTCGTGTGCTTTCGCCCGGGGGAGCGGACATTGCCTCCGGCTTGGCAGCCTGGGCAGATGAAACGGAGATGTTATCTTCGTGCTCATCTGAGTCGGATAAGAGGAACTCAGAGGCACCCTCTTCATCCTCCTCCATATAATCCAGCTCTAGGACATCCCCCGCGGGTGGAACCATGGTGAGGTCCAGTCGGGAGCCCCAGCTTGACACAGCGTGGGGCTCCGCTCTCGCGGTTCTCGCCGCCACCGGGCCCCAGCCTGACATGGAACAGGGCTCCGACACAGCGTGGGGCTCAACCTCCGCTGCGGTCGTCACCATGTCTCGATTGCCGGCCGGCGAATCAACAGACATGAAGAGGTCCTGTCCCGACAGGCTAGCTTGGTGCGCTAGACGTCGGCGGAGGCTCTTGGTGGTGAAGCGGGCACAATGTCCGCACGAACCGGGGGCATCGATAGCCTCCTGGGCGTGTTCCAGCCCAAGGCAGGACGAGCAGATCTGGTGTGAGTCCGTGCTCGAAATCTTAAACCCGCAGCCGCAGAGCCGAGTCTCCTCCGGTGTGAGCGAGAGAAGGGTCCATCCTCGTTAGCCGGGGTGTTGGCGTGGAGGGACAAACTAGTAACAGGTATGTTACCGTTTGAAAGAAAAAATCAAAACCTTATTGTTATTCCGAAAGGAAAAAACGGCGGGCAGATTTTTTAATATTAACTGGTGTGTTAATATATTTTATCTCCGTCTCCTCTGGTGTGAGGGAGAGAAGAATCCGTCCTCGCTCGCCGGGGTGTCGGCGTGGAGGGATAAACTAGTAACAGATACGAAAAAAAATCAAAACCTTATCGTTATTCCGAAAGAAAAAACGGCGTGGCAGATTTCAATATTAACTGGTGTGTTAATATTCAATTCAATCTTCTTGCAAAGCAAGAGTAGCCGGCAGGCGCCCGTCGACCGAAAGTTAGCTTGTGGTTCAGTCTGTGGACAGTTAAGCTAGCCCGGCTACTGATATTTTGAGATGTGCGCCGAAGCGAGAAGAGGTGTTTGAATGACGCTGCGACGTAGCGCAAGCTACTTATAGGGGGGTTGGACCCCCTGACGTAGACGTCAAGATCACCAGCCAATCAGGATTGGCGTAATGAGATTAATGCTTCTGTTTGCATTCACGTTGAGGCGCATCCCCATAGTGAGACATCGAATGGAGTGTTATGAATGAGAACTAATGTTAAGATTAAGAAGTATTACATTTCTCTCCACTAAGGATAATGCTTATTGTTTATGCATCTCTGCTAGTTAGGATTCTAGCAGGCATTTGTCAATCCAAGCTAGGCACTTTACTATTGCCAGCAGATCAATCATTTCCCAAAAGTCTGCTCAATTTGAAAACAGTGGATATACCAATATCATTCATAATGGCTGTTTCTTTGGCAGAACAAAACAGCCCAGAGCTTGAAAAGTCCTCCAAAACGATGAAATAAGCAGTTGTTTATCAGTCTAAAAAAAAAACATGATATTAATAACATAGACTCTAATCTGCTACCTGTATGGTCAACATTTGGCTAGATTATTCTATCTAAAACTATTTGGGTTCCATTATATTGATTGAGTTCATATTATAAAAGCTGAATGGTGCTGGACTTTAATCTATGTTTTGATTAATCAATTCCTGGAGCATGAAATCGGGACAGTGAAAAAACTATTAGAGCACTCAGTTAGACAGTTAATTTTAAAGGAAAATCCTTCCAAATGTGTCTTTGAATAAACTTGTTTTGTTGTATTATGCAGGAAAAGTTGTCACAAATCTCTGATCATATAAATATATGCAGTGATTTCCTTCAGTTACACACAAAATGCAGTTGCACAAAATCCACTTGTTCTGTCATTATGCATTTAGTTCAATATACTGACCTAAAATACAAGCATTCTTTGAACCATTCATCTTGTGGTCTGACAGATCACATCCTCCGAGGCACAGCATTGTAAAGTGGACCAAACGTAAGTTAGACAAGAGCAAAACTCTGATTGTCTTCGCAGGAACATTTGCCAGAGGCTTTCTAAAAAACTAGAGCAGTTGTTTTTGTATCTGTCTGTCTTGGCTCAGACCTAAACTTGCTTTTCTCTTCCTCTGCCATCCACTGCATTTAAAAACCACTGACACAGTTGCAGTGTCACCTGTCTAAAGTGAGTACAGAAGAGTAATATAAAGCAGCCAGGGGGGCAGTGATCCAGTATGTACAGTTTGTGAAGAGTAACTTAAACTATATACTGCTCGGATCAGGGTAATGTTGAAGAGAGATATATAGTGACAAAATAAATTATATATCAGCAAGTACAGTGTTAAAGGGGCAACCATCCCTCTTTGATGTTTAGGGTTAGAAATTGGAGGAAGTCCTTCCCGCAACAATCGGTTGTTGTTTTTTATGGTTTTCAGAATGATTTTAGAAAGTCTGAACACCGAACAAATAAAAATGTTGATCCAAACCGTGGTTTGAAATACATATAAATACTTTATTTAGATGATCTCAATGCAGATAGATAGTGGACGAACAAATCCAATTTGACCACTTGCAAATAATAGTGTAAAAGGTATGATATTTCAGGAAAAATTCAAATCATATAAAGCCTGTCTAGAGAAAGAAGGTCCTTTAAAAAAATGTATGATAATTGTCTGGGAGATGAGTATTATCTTTTGAGAAAGGTGATACAAATGCAAGATAGTGAAAAATAAGGAAAGTACTTGCAAAGCCCTTTTTAAACCGTCCATTTGTCTGTATTTTGGTATTACAGTACGATAAGCCATATTTTTTATGTAATGCTTTCTAGTAAAACCTGTTTGGGTAATTCATCTTGCCAATCAACCGTGCTTTATTCTTGTCATTACTGTATTTTTCACGCTAAAAGTGAACATGGTGTTGCGAGATTATTCAAAAAATATGTAATCCAAGATGTTTTAAATGATTACTCTACTTCTCTTCCTTTTATCCTAGCAAATGCAGAGAGAAAATTCATGCTCAATTGAGTATTACATGAGTCTTGCTCTACGCCATCTATAGTGTCATGTTTTTTTTTAAAGTGGCACATGGCCACGGAGTTGTAGGACTGTTCCTGGTTGCCGCGCAGGATCTACGTGACGTCAACAGTATAGGAAAGCGACTCCAGGGCATTTCCTGCTGCGCCGTGGAGGCTGACATATGTCGCAGCAAAGAGCCGTTGCCAGAAGGAACAGAGTGATATGGCTGCAGTTTAGTCATGTGACCAAGGGAACCATACACCACTTCCATCTCCTCTGCTATAATGCCAATCACTGCAACAACAAATAAAGCACAATGCATAATGTCAATTTGGCTTCAGCCTCTTTTGAGCTAAGTGAGTGCAATCTCTTGTTTCTTTTAGATTTTTGGATTCTGTCCAAGTCTATCAATATGCACTCCTCACCTGAGTCATTTAAATAACCTTCAGCTACCCATTGGGAATTGTAGTGCAGGTAAACACAGCAGTTTGTGTAGTGGTCCAGTAAAATCTGAGAAGAAGTATTGGTTACGCTGACACAGAAACAGCTGTGGTTTAGAGATAATCACTGCTTTACACTCATCTATCTCCCACTCAGACCAGTTTTAAAGCATCTAAACACTAATCTTCGAGCTGCAAAGCATTCATTTAACTGGAAATCGCAAGATTTCAGCGCAACAAATGTGATAACATTTTAGATGGTCAAAAGAGTTGACTGAACTGTAGTGCAGAATGTCTGGATGTGTGTTGGTATAGTGATATGAGGTATTCTGTATGTTTTACCCTTGTGAATGTAATCTCAGCCTTGAGAAGCTAAGCTTCCACTCAATGGTCGTAATCTTCTTTGGGACTGTACACTATTACTGTGAGCTTCTGTGGACAACACTGCAATAGAGCTTACTGACTGAATGGTTGATACCCATTTACATTTACCCTGGTCATAATCTAACATACATTATCCATAGTATTGTGCACTATGATATTATTCTGTATGTCGTGAGACCATAGAGATTCATCAACCAGGGGAGATTTCAGTATTTCTACAATGTCTCTAATCGTCTCTATTCTAGATTTTAGATTTCTGTATCAACCTGGAAAAGTACTTTGGTTCTTCGCAATCTGTTATGATATAAAAATACATTACATACAGTAATAGAAAATGTAATCGTTTTCGCCCTATGCAACACAGTTTCTATTAGCCAACTGTGAAGAGCCTGCTGGCAACATTATTTGCAAACAACAATGGTGTGATCCAATGGATGTATAAAAAGAACTGGATACAGCTTCAGAGGCAGGGCCACGTTCATTCCTATCAAAGTTGCTCAGCCACTTCAGAATGTGTTTCAACAGCTGGCGCACTTCCCAGTGGCTTGGTGTGAATGCACATTTAGTGTGAACCAAAACAGAAAAACATGTTTACATATAGTCGATAAATGTGGACGTAGATAGTGAGTCTTTAAAAAAAAAGGCAAAGTCATTAAATACCATCTCTGGTAGAAAATACCCTGCTGTAATAACAGATAATAAGAGAGGTGGGATGAAACCAAGAAGAAGCTACTTCCAAGTGTGGCCATGTGGAAAGTGTATTCATAATTAGCCTTTAGATGTATTCAGATACAACAATATAAAACTTGTTAACTCCAAGCCTACAGGGGTCTGCATTTTGCTCCTGAAAATCTACTGGTGAGGAATTCATATTACATTTTGTGTAACCGACTGTGACTGTTTCATCTCTTTCCCTACAACCATATGCCTTGCACAGTACCGTACATGCTCTGCACATCGACAGTGCGGTCGTGACTTCAGGCTTTGAGCTGCAGCTGAGCCTTTGGTAATGCCCCAGGCTCATTTGACCTGCGCTATCAGTCTGCTCTCTGCTAATTGAGCTGTTGAGATCGTAGTTTGCAAGGGCCTTTATTCTGACAGACCCTTGGGCTAGTGAGTATGCACAAAGCATACACAAACACATGCATAAACACAAACACTTGCTCGCTCTGACACCCTAGCATCTGTCGCGAGGCAAACTGATTGAAAGGCGTTGCAGAAGCAGGACGAAGAATCAGCACATATAGGAATAACGCAATAACGCTGACAGATTTGCTGTGGGATGGCGAACGGAAAGGGAGAAAATGAGTAGATTTATACGATCTTCTCAAGCTCCTCCGTGACTAACCTGCATAAGAACCTTGCTCCCAGTGTAGATGTATGCAGCCAGCCTGCCTCCACTGCAGACTAATCCATCTTAGTCCGCGGCATGTCCCTTACACTGAGCTGAGACCAATTCCTCGTGAAGACGCTGATAACCGCATTTCATTTTTGTGAATATTACAGTAATCAGTCATTTGGGGGCAAGCGTTTAAAAATAAAAGAAAGCTAAAAATAGTAGCAACATTATGGCATCGCATAACCGCTGGCACAGTTACAATGTAATTATATATTTTATTTCTGTAGGTTTTGGTGTAATTTGCATTATTTCCGTAAAAAAACAATGCTTGAAAAACCTCCTCACTGTTTGGTGGATGTAAAAAGAGAGGTGTGAGAAAAAACAGCAGTGATTTCTGAACATCTTTCCAGGGGTGTGAGCACAGTACAGTCAGAGGCACAAAGTCAAGGGATTTAACAGTGACGTCTGAAATCATAAGATGCTCATACATCACAAGACCACTGAACTTCTTTCAAGGACAACAAGGAGACAGGCGGAATCAGATCACAAGCCTGTTTGCAGTCTCCGGATACCTGACCCCTTCAATTCTCAGCTATGAAGACCTGGCACTCAAGGTGGAGTGGTTTTTCCCAAGGGAGGGACAGGGTAAGGAGGAGGCCACCTACCTATCAGCCCAAGGGAGGATGAGTCAAAACATATATATTTCTACTTTAGATTCAAAGCAAGGGTTATTTTTCATTTTATACATCTAATAACTCTATACCCTCACACCAAAGTCACATTCTACAAATGACTCACCATTTAATTACAGTGTTTGTTTTGCAGAGCAATGCAGCACAAGATGAGGCACAGTAATAGGAATCTGCTAGAGAATCAATAATCTCTGCTGTACATGCACAGTCGCATCAATCCATCATCACTGTCACATTAATCGTGATACCTCTGTATAATTACTTTAAAGAGACGAGGCCATGGTTAAGACGACTGCAAGCCTGGTATGTTATATATTTTAATTCTGCTTTCTATAAATCTACCTTTGCTTATGCGTGACTCATTGCTTATTGGATTTAGTCATTAATTATGGTTTCATTTCCATATTAAGTGTGCGGTTGATGAATAGTCTGTTAACACATTGTTGATACAAATGTTTTTGGTCAAGATGTTTGGTGATCGGGATCCCGATACGAAGCACGACTACGTATTAAATAAACGACTTGACTCACATGCTGGTGTTGCTTCCGCTAAGATGAAATAGTCCACTCCACTGTGTACCAACGGCTGGAAATGTGGCACCAGCAACTCAACTTAAAATGACTACGTTTTATGTAACTGTCCAAGTTTCTTCACGTTTATTTTCCATTAACCAGTCTTTAAATACTGAAGTGCCCATACCATGTTCCCGTTAGTGTTTACTCCCTGTTTGTCTTCTTCTGATGTACAGAGATCTTTCCTTTTCTTGCACTGTTTTTCTTTTCTTTTGGGTAGTGAATTTACAAGCATTGCATTTAATACTTTTTTTATTTCATAAATACTATCCATTGCTTAATATTTAAGAAACATTTACTTATCCTAAAGTTTAGAGATTGGGATATACAGCATATTCGGGTTGCCAGATTAGGAGAAATTCCTTCAATGTGCTCATCTTTATGCCTTGATTAAAGCTAATGGTTGCAGATGCACTGCAAACTTGTTGATGCCTTTTTAAAAAGTAAGAAAACACATCACACAAAACTGTTTAGCTTGTATCTAGCATTTCCAATGAAAGAAAGCCCCTTTGAATAAGCCAACCTACACTTACTACATACTACTAACTACCTGCTACTAACTACCTTGTGGATGAAAGCAAAACTTAGACTCTAGACATTTCAGCAACTACATCAAAATGTGTGATACAGTCTTTGTGTTCAGCCTTTTTCCACCAAATACAAATGGTTCGGTAAAGTGCACTGGCCAGGTTTTCTTGCCTTTACTGTACGTTCAAAATGATGCAGAAAGCACTTTTAAAGGGTGTTACGTCCCCACTAAGGTCTAGGGGACCTGGAGACAATAACATACAACCAATAAAAATTAGGGAGTCAGTGTAACAGTTGACAAAAGGTTTATTTTGCGTAAACCCAGAACCAAACAGACATATAATTGAAACACTCGGTTGGTGAGGAGGAGGAGGAGTCAAAGGATTGTGCCAAACAAAAGAAACAAGCATAACAAAACCAGGCCTATCTCTACATCTATCCTTTGAAACCAAAACTCAAACAAAAAAAACCCTCACTAACTAAACTACAAAGAATTTGACAAAACAATATACAGGGGTGGCAACAATCCGCTAACCTAGTGTGTCTGAACATTAGTTAGCTACGTGGTGAGAAATGTACAGGGTACCCCAGACTTAACTAACTCCTCCACCTCTCAACACACACACTTTCACAAAGGTCAGACAATTCAAAGTTCATGAGTTGCTAAACACTGCAGGCTCCTTCATCAGCAACAGGCCCAGAGTGAGAGAGAGAAGACTTCCTGGGTGCCTCCTTTATGGTCGGCCCTGGCTGCTGATAGGCCAGCTGAGGGTGAGAGGATCCAATCAGCCATCAGATTCAGGTGCACAGGCAGATTCCGATCAGCTGCTGATTAGCTGTGCAGAAGACAGGGAGAAGAGAGAAACACAGGAGGGAAATAAAACCCCACAAGTACAGCCTGCCTGGCACGTAACAAAGGGTAACTCTGTACTAAATCACAGCCAAGAAACAGTTTCTGGGTTTTTTCTTTCAGGAATTTTACCAGGAAGATTTGGCCACACCCCAGTCCATGATGTCATTGCGTTTTTTACTTTGACAACTGATTGTAAAAACTCTTTAATTGAGTCCTACATTGAAGAAAAAACGTATTTAAAAAGGTAAAAGCATCACACACCACAAGACAGTAAAAAGTATTTTTCCCACCACTTTTGGAAGATAAAACGCCCTCATTCCCCTCTCAAAGTCATTGCATTTCCAGAAAAAAAAGGACATGTAGGGTAGGGCCAGAGCTGGTTAAAGTTATAGTGCCATCCCTCTGAATTTGCAAGTCGTGATGACGGCCAGTGTTTGCGCTGCAAAAGTAAGACGTGTGAGTTTAAGTGATGAATGGGGTCTACAGTCCCTGCAAGAGCAAAATAAAGCAGAATCACTTAACTCCTGTCAAAGCTGCACTACAGACCCTACTGGTTGGGGAACACACTTCTCTATATGCGATTTGTCTGAGCACAAATTATGCGTGTGTTCCCTAGTGTGTATAAAGAGGGTCCTCTAGAGATCCCACTGCATATTATACAAATTCAATTAGGGTGCGGTAATTCTGCTTGTTAGTCAGGAGAAAATTGCATGCAGTTAACTAACCATTAAGGTCTTTCTATGGTTTCCATCTCCCAGCAATATGATGTTTTCCCTCTTCCTACAGGGCGAGGGCTCCAACTTCCTGCAACTGGGATCCTCCATCGAGCAGCAGATCAACGGCATGTTCAAGGTGATGGAGGAGTACAACTGGGACAGCTTCGTAGTCATCACCAGCCTCTACCCAGGCTACGAAACCTACGTGGATTATGTTAAATCTTTCACCGACACCAGCTACTTCACATGGGACCTGCAGGACGTGCTTACCTTCGACATGTCTGCTGATGGCATGAACGACCTACGTGCAGGAAGGCTGCTGCAACAGATCGACGCCCAGGTGCTGTTGGTGTACTGCTCCCATGAAGAGGCTCAGTACCTGTTCAGCATGGCGGCAGAGGCCGGACTGGTTGGGCCGGGTTATATCTGGATTATCCCCAGCCTGTCAATGGGGAACCCAGACATGCCCCCGCCTGAAAGCTTCCCTGTGGGGCTCATCAGCATCATCACAGACCGGTGGAGGATGAGCCTGAGGAAGAGGGTGCGGGACGGAGTGGCTATCGTGGTGAAGGGCGTGCAGAGCTTTCAGACACAGAGGGGCTTCGTTCCCGAGGGCCAAAGTGACTGTCACAACCCGGTCAAGCCATCTGATAGTAATGACACTCTGTTCAGGTATTTCTAATTATTCACTATATATGTTATGATATTTTAGTGGGGAGCTGTTTTTTTTATCTGCTCCTGTTGCTGTTGATTCTTGTCCATGTTTACATGTTGTCTTGATAAATTCAAGACTATGTTCTTTTCTACAAAACCAGTCCACTTTTAGTATTATTAGCTTTCAGGAACTGACAATTCAACTCAACACTTCCTGAACGCATGTTTCACATTAAAGCTTTTAGGCAGCTGAGAAGACAACATTAGTCTATTTCTTAGTAAGTCTTTAATCATATAAAAGAGCAGAACATGTAAAGTTGTACTGACAGTCACTTTGCAGCGATTTAAGAAACAGCCAAGTAGAAGAAATTGGAAATATATTTAATCCAATAGTTCAGTATAAATATAACTAAAATTACAAACACTTTTTTAAATAAAAACACACACAATGGAAATGTACACTTCCAATTCCTTTCCCCTCTATGTGTTTTATCATTCTTTTAGAAACTGCACGTTTTTTCTGTATTGTTAGTCAACTGCTGGTATTTGATTCATGGTCATTATTTGAATACCACTGTTATTTGGAAGACTCATGCTTCATAGTTTCTGTGGAATAGATCAAAGTATTTACATTTTGTAAATGTTTAAAAGGATGTTTAAAAGGATATTTGACAGCGGGGTTGGACATAAATTCTTTGTACAGCTCTTCTACATCAAAAAGGCACTAACACAATTGTGATGCTTGTTAAAAAAGGAGTTAGTGGCCTGTGGTGGTTCTCTTGGCAAACTACACTCACATTGAACAAAAATGGCCACTTGAAGTCAGTGGTCATAAATGACAACAGTGAGTTACTGAGTGGAGGATCGTCCCACAGAAACAACTTTGTAGTGGATGGCTATTAATGGTGCTAATGGTGATATACAGTATGAACCCATGTAGCTCTAGGATACTTTCATTTTTCAAATTTAACTCCTGACTACAATGAATATTAAAGTTACTGTAACTAGGCAAGAGTCAAATCAAATATACAATACAAATATAATCTTCAGGACTAAAGCTTGTTTAATGACATTATTTAGTCCTTATACCTAGAAAGTAAAATAGGTCTTAGGTCACTGCTCTCCTTAACAATGACTCTTATGAATGGATAGGCTTGGATCATAAAAAACTTTGTTGCTTGAGATTAAGACTTTTGTAAAGAATTTTAAAAAACAATGCAGACAATTGGCGATCTGCAGTCTTTTGGTGACATAGCACTAGAAGTAGTGCCTTTGTTTCTCATAGAGGACAGACATTACTTGTAATGCCCCTTGGAGGTCATATGCTCTTTTTTGTCTCTTTCATTGCCTCGATTTACATGTGTAGATTATTATCTGCATAACCTTGATGGGATACAACAGAAGAATGTTGGCTGATGTTTACATTGGGAAAATGATTCTCTTTAAATCCTGATAAATCATGAGGTGTCTTCATGTCTTTGACTTACATCTGTTGGACCTGGCGAGAAAGAGTTCAGATGTTGTTTATTTATTCATGACTTCCCATCTGTTTGGTGCTGTGAAGCACATTGTATGGCGACTGTCACATTCCCAAACTGTGTCCTCAGCCTCACTGCTATCTATCAGCTCTTGTCCTCAGCACTTAGCGCTCCCCTATATCGCTTGAAAGCTGGGTGGGTTGGTGTTGATGACGATAAAGGGTGGGGCTTCTCCTTATTTAAATCATGTCCAAAAGAGCCATCTGACGCCATCTGTGCTACGCATCGTAGAGCACTTTTGAGGGAAAATGTTTCAATAAGCAGAGGGAAGAGCCAGAAAAGAAACCAGCATCAGCTTTTAGCTCATATAAACCAAGGTCATACATGGCAATGTGTGTTCAAAGCATATTGTTGTATGGTCACCAAAGGGATGCTAACATCGTCAGACAGTACTCTTGCATTATGAAACATCACTTTCTCTCTCTGATGTCAGAAGCTTTTTTACTTTTGGAGTCTTCAGAGCCGTAGGGTAGACAACTTTTTCTTTTGTAAACCCAAAACGTCCAGAATGTAGAAACAGTGAACCTTATCTCAGCTTTGATACTGTAAAACGCCCCTTCTGTTAGACTTCCTAAACACAGCAGGCTTGATTTGCGTAGCAGCAGCTCTCGTCTGTAACGTGAAGGTTGGGAAGATAGAACAAAGCGCTTTCCATTAACTTTATAGTTCGTAATTTATTCTCTTTCCAGCCAGATCAAACATTACCATCCTCCGCGGTTCTCAGATTTGTCCTCACTTGATTGGAGATTTTTTTTCACACAAGCTTTTGATAATGAGTCAGCACACCTGTTAATGGGATTATTGCAGATTACCAGATTAAATAGGCTTTTCACACAGACAAGAGCTGAAGGCTATTCTCCTCACAGCAGGCTTTCATCATCTCTGCTGGAGTATTGGCTGAGGTGAGAGAGCCGTGTCGCAGGTCTAATATAACAGGAAGTGAGTGAGGACACAATGGAATCAAAGGAGATCACAGTTTTTGTATCACGGTGCAGAAGCTGTCAGGAAACCTTGTGTCTCTGTTATGACAACGACACAGCTTTCTGTACGATGAAAAGGCATTTGTGAATTTATCCAATCAGCCTAAAATGGCTTTGACACAAGAGTAACATAGATGCTATTCCCACAACTTGGGAAACATTTAACACAGTAAAAATGCAATATGTATGGCATTTAAATAGAACAAAAAAGTTTTTTTAAAATGGTTTTAAATAAAAATGAGACTACGCTGTGCCTATGTGAGGCCGCACATGAGCTAAATGCCCACTGTATTGTGATGTTTACATGTTTGCATGAGCTAAACAAAATAAAATCATGGCATCATTATATTACGGTAAAACTATTATAGTCACATTGACCTTGACTATAATCAGTTCATCATTGGATGTTTGTGCCTAATTTGGAAAAATTCCCTAAAATCCTTCCTGATATATCTCTTTCACCAGAATTTCACGGAATGTGAACAACTCTGAACCAAAGTATTAAGTCAATTAAAATGTTGACATGATCATGTCTCCTGATGAAAAGTGAGGACATGAAAAGAGGATTTAAGTTCCTGAGGCAAAAGTCTATATCCTTACCAAAATAAAAAGCAAACCAGAAAATAGTTGTCTAGATATTTCAAAAAGGAACTAAAAAGTCGTGCCGGAAGACAATTCAGGGGTTGATCAAAGTAAAGGGGTTCGTCCTCTGCTGACCAGAAAGTTCTGTACAGAATGTTATAGAAATCGATGTTATAGTTCGTACTTCAGTCATACTTCCAATTATAGAGCCAAGACACTTTTGCTGTTATATGATGGTGAAAGGAGCATCTTCCAGGTTTTGGTGTTTAACCGTTCAGATTCAGGACAGTACTCAAATATACAGTATAGTCCATCAAGAAGGAAGTACTGTATAGACGGTGTTTTGATTACAGGAAATTGCATACTGTTGTTTTTTTTAAATGTCAATTATGATCATCTTTCTCTTTGTTTCTCTGTAGGCACATGTTGAATGTAACCTGGGAACACAATGACTTCTCCTTCAACAATAACGGTTACCTAGTGAATCCAGCCATGACAATTATCACTTTGGACAGAGAGAGACAGTGGGACAAGGTGAGCCTTTCACAATATGTTGATAAAATATTATGGTTTCTTTCCTTCAAAGGATCAGTTTTGCACAAAAAAATGTATTTTATATTTGACTGTTGCTAAACGGTTATGTAACAATAAAGACAAATTGCAGTTTTGTTCGGCAGGTACATTGTTGGTTTCATTGATCTTGCTAAAGGCAGTCATTTCATACATCACTGGTCTGTTTGCAAAGACCATTCAGAAGAGTCAGAGCACCATTGATACCCATTAACTATTTAATAAAAGGATAGTTTCCCCACACAAAGTACAACATCACACACACCTCCTACCCTCCATCTCGTTAAAAAGATATTACAAGAAAACCCACGCACACACGTTTATATGTTGCTTCATTGACTTGTCTGGAGATTGATTAATTTAACCGCAGGAGGGCGGATGTGTTGTTGACGTCCTGACTGGAGGGAGTTCACTTCCTCCACTGGTTGTATGGGTGTTCAGTTAAACATCCAAAAATAGTAAACAGCCCCAGGTGCTTCAAAAGCTAATTATGTAATATTTTTAAAAAAGATCTTCCCGGGGGAGCATGATCCCGGACCCCCCTAGAGTATGTGAGATCCACTCAAAAAATAAAGCAGGTTCACATGGATAGGATACTAGATAAGTTTGCCAGACATTTGGTGTTTTCCTTTTCCTATAGTATATTTTAAAGGTTTTTGTGGATGTAAATTGTCTGCAAAGGCTAAAATCCCAAAGTTCCCTTCAGAGGGAGTTTCTCTCCCACAAATAAAGCACTTTTTGAACATTAAAGCATGTAAGCATTTGACAGTACAAAATCAAATATGAACCTGAAAATGAGCATAATATTTAATATCTTTAATATTTTCTTTGGAAAAAACAAAAAGGACTAGGTATTTGGAATAATCAAAGTGGTTAAACATGTCACTAAAATAGTATTGTATGATGGTCCATATTGGGCACAATTCAGTACAATTGTTAAACTGTTAGCAATGTAAATCAACGCCTCATGTTAGAGTTGGCTTGGCATAAATTCCAATAGAAAAGCCCTACTGTATAATACTGTTACGAACTTGTAAAGTAATATACTTTATTTCCAAAATGTGTATACAAAAAAAGATCGACACTCTTAACGAGGTGACAAAAAGGCTAAAAAAAGGCACAAAGAAACTGGGGTCGTTTCTCAATCTCGAGTACGCTTGCTTGGTAGCACATGTCTTCCGAGTCACTTGCTTCAGAAGCGAGGCAAGAATACTTCCTGGCATTCGGAAAACAACGAGTGGAACAGGCTAGCAAGTGTCATATGAGAGGCTCCGCCTTACATTTTCCGCCGCAGATTTGGGGAAATTGGTCCGTGCGCAAAACATTGTGGGGATTTTAAGACCGCGGAGTCTACACATGTGCAGCCTCAAAATTTCTCCAAACGAAGTACGCCGGGCTCGGTAGAATTCCAAGTATGCTGGACATTGGAACAGTACTTCGGCGGCACTCGATGACGTAGTATGCTTGAAATAGTGGCTCTGGAGCAGCTTTACTCGTGATTGAGAAACAGGAATTTAAACAAGAGGTAACCGGGCACAGGTGGAAACAATCAGGCTGGCGCTGATGAGAGAGCGGGAGACATACACAAGGGTAGGGAGTCAAGGAACCTGGAATGAAACGTAACAGGTGAGTGTCAAAACAAAACAGGAAGTGGGAGACAATACAAAAATGTACAAAACTAAAACACGAAACATGACTAGACTCAACACTTTTGACGGGACACAACAAATACAGATGCTGCATACCATCATATCAATCAGGAAAATATATGAAATATTTTTTTTCTTTTTCTGCCTACCTGCACTTCTGCAAGATGCAGTGCATAAAACAGCAGCAACTGTGTGGCGTCAAGAATGGAAACAATATGAAATCAATCAATCAAAGAATGAAAGGCAGTAACAGATTACAGAAGGAAGGTAACAAAGACTGATCACCTTCAAACTAAAGCCTTTGTTCTTCATTCCTTTTGTATTCCTGTTGAGCTTTTTCTAATAACAACTTTCACTTTTATCTGGGCCTCCTGTCCTGCCGATAGACGTACATGTTGAAGGGCATTGTTCTCCCCTGCGAGCCAGTAGATTAGGGATTTATTTAGCTGTCTTAATATCCTCGTCCTCTGTGCTGTGCTATCAAAGACAAACAGAAGAGTTGGCTCTGGTGATAAAAGTGTCTCGTCCAATTGTAAGACTTTGAAATGTAAATTGAATCCAGTGACAGTAACATGGATTGGATTGGTCATTTTGCTATGAAGAGATTTACTTATATAGCCAAACGGTTTGAAGTATAAGGCATAAGGGTTTGGTCAAGCAGAAAAACGTACCGTTACTGACAGAGGAGTTCTTGAGTAGCAACTTGAACCCAAATGTGTCCCCTCATTCAACCCCTGATTTTAGCACTCATCTCCATCACGCTGACCTTTACATAAACCTTTAGTGGTAGAATAAAGTATTTTTCTCACCCCTTCAGAGCCTTACATTGTGCTCATTTCAGAAGAATTTTTTGTGAGGTGACACCTTTGCAGTGCTTAACTTTCTGTTGCCTGAGGGCTCTGAGAGCTGTGAGCTGAAAATCAATTCCATCTTTTGATTGCCTCTTTGCCAGCCTTCTTATTGTATGCGTTTACAGGGCAGCCTCTCTTTTACGTTCATGCACCACCAATGTGTAACTGGCCTCAGCCTGACACTTTACAGGCCAATAATTCGCATCACACTCAACTTTTGTATTTATTAAACCTAAATCACCTCAATGGTCTTATCTAATGCAGTTGTTTTGCTATTTCCCAAGTCGTTGTTCAGCTGGTGTTACAACTTCCTCCCGGATTTAAAAGTCGAGGTAACTTGGGAAGATGGAGGGAAAACATGACAGAAAGAGAGTAACGATGGAGTAAAGAAGCCTGGTAGGAAGACAAGGAGTGTTTCTGTCACTGATGTTATTAGGCAGGGTGATATACAGGACTGAAAAGCAAACATTTTCAGGCTGCCACACGCACAAACACTTAAATTACAGTCCAACTAGCCAGTTATAAACGAAAAATATGAAGTATTTTCCCAATGGATTTCCTCTAATATTACTATGCTACGGAGCCCCCAAAGGTTCATGGAGAAAAAAAAGATACTTTCTCGTTCGCACAAAACACTATTTTGTGCGCACAAGATAGTATTTCGTTAGTTTCTCTTTCGCACGAGAAAGTTACCGGTGCGCCAAGTAGGAAGGGGAGCACAGAGGAGACAACCGTTTCATTGCAGACTGTTATGTTTATGTGGAGAAATGGCAGTGCATACATTATTTGAGATATATTTCAAACTCGGACTTCATTTAGGGATATTTTGGCCAGGGGTTTAGAGCTATTTGTTTAAGCACCAGATTCGCAAAACAGAAGAGTCTGTAAACCAGTCTGCTTTGATCTATGAATTCATGTCCGTGACTCTCACAGTATCTGCTGCCCACAGCTGTTTTATAAAAGGAAAACCTCCTTCACTTTATGAAATCTCTGCGGCACCAGTGGCCTGTACTACGAAGCAGGATTTGCTATTTAACTATTCATTCATGAAGTATGCGCTGTCAGCACGCTTCTCCATGTTTGTGATTGGTCAAATGTTGCTAACCCCATCCCTTTCACGTGAACGCACACTCAGCCGGACAGAGAAACCCTGGTTGATTTAGTGAGTTGATAACCAGCTTCTTAGGACCGCTTAGGAAGATCGTGTTTGTTAGGGTTAGTTAAGCCGGGTAACTCAAACATATCCAGGGTCTCTTGAACTGGCTTCGTCGTACAGGGCACTGGAGGCAGTAACGTGTAACTCAGCAGAATCTGAGAAGAGCAGCACCAGCTGCAAAGAGCCGTGCCTTTTACTGTTTACTTCACTGTGTTTCCCTTCATTAGAACAGCTGAATGGAGATCGAGGCTGCTACGTTTAGCCACACACACCTATACACACATATAACTGCCCGATTATTCCCCCTATTACTTGTTTTATGAAGGAGATGCACATGATGTGTGTGTGTGTTTGTGCTCAGCTCCGCTCTGTGTGTGTGTGTTCGGTGTGTTTGTGTGTGTCCGACACCGGCATTTGTTTTCAAATGACCATGAACACTAATTTACACACATCTGGTGCTCCATGGTTATGTATTCTCAAGTGAAAGACATTTGTTTAATCTCAATCTCGATGTAGTGCTATAGTCCTGCCGGAGTGCACCGGAACGAACAACACTATCATAAACACACGTACGCCCTGGCGACTGGACATATTCTTCATAAAACTAATAATATGGCGTAATAATCGGGCAGTTTGATGTGTTTTACCATAAAAAGTATTTTGTGTGAACGAGAAAGTATATTGTGCGCACAAATTAAAAAAGCGTGGCCTTGTTTTATTTAAATTGAGGCCACGAATTACATCTCGTGCGCACAAATTGATAAAACGTGGCCTCGTTTTATTTTTCTCTCCAGGGCTTAACTTTTCAATATGAAGTGTAAAATATGTTTATTTGGTGAGATCATTACAGTCTGAGCAGGGTCGTGATGTTATTCATCTCGGTATATTTTCCTAGAATTAGACATTCTGATTGACTGGACTAAAAGCCCATGAGTGGAGCGCTCGACAAACAGCCAGACTGATCAAAATGACTGGCAGGAGAGAGGAATAACTAAAAAGTCCACAGAGAGTTGGGATTGCACTCCCCCTCCCTTTCATTTGTATGATTCCGTCATTCCAAGCTTTACTGACTGGTGTGATCAGAAAGGATTGTCCCCCGTCCTGCATAAACAGCAGAGATTATGTGGGAGGAAAAACATTTTGTCCAGAATCTTTTTTTGTTGAGCCCTCCAGGAATATCATGACTTTTACAGAAGCACAGCTGAATGTGTGTGAAATAAACAGACTAATGTTTGGCTTTGAGTTAGCTCCCGTTTATACCAACTTACTCACTATCAGAAGTATAGTGTATTTGATCCATGTACAGAAAATGAAACAAAAAGGGAAACTGCTCTTCTCACCTCTTATTTCTCCTAACTGTGACACATCTATTCCCACATGGTAAACTGTGCAGATTAAGCCTCTTGTCGAGACTATATAGATTACTCTATGGAAGTGACTGATAAAGGGGTTATTGACTTGTGAAAAATAACATATTTATATTCTACAGATGATACAAATGTATAGACTTTGTATCCCCAGTAGTAGGAAATAATTAATAAGGCATTTCATATTGGTTACTACTTGGGTTTAGATGTTGCCTACATCTTAAATGGATAAACAAATGAGAAGCGTATGTACAGTATGGGGACACCTATGTCAACCATTGTAAGTACCTTTGGAGCTCTTTTAGATGTTTTGTCCTTATTTTTTTTAAAACTTTGGGTCAACATTTTTGCAGATGACAAATAGGCAAATAGGCTTTTCTTTGCGGTTATTCATATAGACCAGGGGTCAGCAACCCGGGGCTCTCGAACCGTATGCGGCTCTTTAAGCCCTCTGCTCTGGCTCCCTTGAGCTTAGACAAAAAAGGAAATAAAAGAAGAAAAAAAAAGTAGTTGTAGGACTATTTACATTTTGTTGAATGGTTGAAAATGTTTCGTATCTTCTATTTTGAGGTGATACTTTGACACATAAATAAAAAACAAAACGTTTTTTATTAGGTCAACTAAAATATGCATACTGCGACGGTCCCGCGCCAGCACCTTTTCTTGCAGGTGAATAACCTGATCCCCAGCTCTTCCCAGTTATATGTTTTCAAGCAAAGTTTAATATCTCTAAAAGTGAGAATCAGATTTAAAAGTAGTTTTACACGAATAATGTCAGAAAGATGTGTAACATTTTAAAGTTGGAATGAGGTGTCTGGGTGAAAGTATGAATGAACAGTTGGCAGTTGAATTGCATGAAGATTTGTTGAAGTCTGAAGATTTTTTCCATTGACTTCAATGTTAAAAATTTGATGTATTATGGGATGTATCTCTGGAATTATGAAAGTTATGAATGAGAAAAGTAATAGCCATCAATTCCCGACCGAGCTGAACGTTTTGATGTTATAACGGAGTTTCTGCGATGTTCAATGCGGGAGGAGAAGCGCGGCAAAATACCGGCGGAATAATAATAAACTTTTCGTCCGTAGAAGAACAGTTAGTTGGAATGCTGTTAACAGCATTCCCACTAAATAACACGGGAATAATAAACAGAGCGCTCTCTCCCTCTCCTGACAGCCCGTCAGTATCATGCAGCTCGCGGATCAATAATGAATGACCCGACAGTAAAACTAAACATACCTATAACTAGTTACGGTAGTTTGAGAGGTAATTAAAATAGCTACGTGTGATATTCTAACCTGAAGTGTGTGTTTTGTCCGCTCACCGCTGCATGTGATTAAGCAGAACTGTGTGTCGACTCGTCAGCAGCAGCTGATCTCTCTCTCCCGTCAGATTAGACTTCACTCGCGTTTATGTCCATATCGATCAGATCCAGCTAGTTCTAGCTAATGATAGGACTACCTGCTTATTAAAAGAAATCGAAACAATAAGCGTCGCTATGCAACCGAGTGAGGCCGCAAAGTATAGCGCAGCATTATGCATTTGTTTACATGCCCACCGGAACCCCGAGGCATTACCAACAGATCAACGCACTCAACCCATACAGTACATCTCTTTCTCCACATTAAGTGTTAGACATTAGAATTTACTATTCTTGTCTGTCACATACTCTTTTGTCTGTCACATAAGTGGTGCAAGTTGCGCAACTGATGTGGTATTGCGCTAAACGGAAATTATTTTGAACGGACACTTTGACCGGAGAGATTTAGATTTGCCGGTCTTCAGCATATTTTACCAGTCGTAGTCCGGTAATTACCGGCTAACGGGAACTCTGGTCAGGGCCTTACAACACAGATTGCGACCCAGACCTAATCACACAGTTTTGGACTTCCCTGATGCTCTCATTGCTGAATGGGACCAAGTCCCTGCAAATCCTTCCAAGAATAGTGGATGGTTTTGTAGTAGCAAAAGTAAGTAGATTAATACCCATCATTTTGGATTGGCATTAGTATAACCAGATTTAGCGTGCGACGTTGTGCTGAGTCCTGCCCAATATGGACAATTGTACCATCTCTTCATACTATTTTGTTACATTTTCAGGCTCTTTGTTAAACAAAAACAGTCCAATGTTGGCATTTCAGGCAAGGTGGGGAGTGTGTCGGAGAGAAACTCCTTCTGGAGAACATTGCAGACCATTTACATGCACAAAAACGCATGTAACACACTTCAAGAAATAGAAAACGCCAAAAAGCTAAATAGGGACTCATTAATGCTGTACAGTTAATCTCATGCGGCTTTCACACCAACAACAACAACAACAACAACGGGGGACGGCGTCGGGTCGATGATCGTGATGCTTTTAATCATACGAAGCCAGATTAAATTAAATAACTACTTCTCCAACCTTATGCTTTTCTCCAGAGTGCCGTGGTTCATTGTTTATTAATGTGCTTCAGCGGCATTTACTGACCGCTGCAGTGCTGCTCGTCCATGGGAGTTTATTCTCCCGTTAGCTCCGGGTTAGCTAATACTTTAGAGCGGCCTCTCTAAAGTACTCACTGTCTGACTGTCACACAAGCAGCTGATACATATCCCTAATTCCCCTTAAGTGAATGTGTCTCAGTCTGAATTGACGCTGTTTGGCATCACAACACTGTTATTAAAGTTTCTCTGGTATAAAATGGGTGATAGCATAGCAACCGACGCTAAACTGACTACTTGCTATTGCTAACCTATTGTGGCATAAGCCGTTTTCTACAGGTACATTTTACCGGCGTATTTTTCATTATGATTCTACTTGTGATAGTCGGACATGACAACCTGTGCTGCCCATGTATTGATTCCATCCGATAGCTGCTATAATACAAAACAAAACGTCTGCCGAACAGCGAACGGATGGTCAAAGTAAGGTACAAATCATCACGCAAAGCCTGGTTAGTGTTGTCTGACTTTATAAATTGTGGTTTTTTTTACAAGTGTGTGGTTGCCTTCTAGTCACTTTGCTCAGGACTACTGCTTGTAGGCAGGCATGACGAGACTCTTCCGTCGACCCATGTTCAGGGGAGGTGGGTTTAGTCTCCTGCACGCCTCGACGTAAGAGAGACGTAAGCGGCGCCGCCTCTTAGCTCCGAAGCTCTTGCCTATAGACCGACAATTATTTGGAGCTGGAAGTGAACCGGATTCCGGAGCTAAGAGGCGGCGCCTCCGCGGTGTGAACAGGAAAAAAATTGTACTTTTCAGGCTGCAGCTCCGAGCCGGAGCTGAAAACGGATTGGTGTGAAAGGGGCATAAGAGTCATTTATATTGCCTACAGAGGACGTTGGAAGTGGCAAAACATGTAGACAGTGTGGGACACTACGCAAAAACATGGCAAAAAGTTGCCCAAAGACGTTGAATAATCAGCTTTTTCTGTCAGGGCCTTACAACACAGATTGCGACCCAGACCTTATCACCCAACACAGTGTTGGACATCCCTAAAACTCTCTTGGCTGAGTGGGACAAGTTCCTGCAAAGCCTTCCCAGAAAAGTAATGGCTTGCGTAGTATTCAAAGTAAGTAGTAGTGATGCACCAATTTGACCTTTTTCAGCCGACGCTGATTCCGATGTTAACAGTAACAATTTTGCCAATGCCGATGTTTTACTGTTACTTATAATAGTAGGTTATTTCGATCTAGGGGAGCCTATCCCTTTAAGAGAAAGAGGGGATGGGATACGTGTGTAGCGTGTGCATTTGTGGAGCGAGAGAGGTTGAGTGAGTGAGCGTGGTGTGTTTTTGAAAGTGGACGGGAGTAGCAGCAGTATAACAAAGTCACAAATATAAACAACGGCCTCACAAGAGCATTAAATGTTGTATTTCATTAATTGATCCTGAAAACACTCTCTACACGGGGCAGAAGTCCAGCAGCACGCTTGAGTCGAAAGCTAATGCTGGTGTTTTGCTTTACCTTCACAGTACAATGAAAATATTAATTATATCTTCCATATATTCATATAGTTGATCATTACTTCTGGTTGATTACTGCATTGTAAATGGCAATCCCTGGATACTTTTTTTGCATAATCAATCTTAGTAATTTCATTTCAGCCTTTTCTAGTTACGGAGTTTTGCCTTTCCCACGCATGTGATAAAACGTTTTAAATACAATGTAGTAAAGAGCAGCTAATTCAATCAGAAAAGCGGATTGTTTTGTTGACGAATCACCTCCGTCTAAATTAACTGGCTGCTTCTCATTACTGTGTCTAGTGAATGCTCACAAATGTAAAATCAGTTTGTAATGCACATGTTGAATTATGGCAGCCGAAGCAGCATTTAATAGCCCCATCAGATTCTGAATAAAGTCAGCAATCGGTGGGATGAGTCCGCATTCTGGCTAATTGGGCTCCAATTGGTCCTCTGCGACCTTCATTGCTTCATTTCCCAGCTGTGAGTCGGAGGAGCACATTTGTGGAACGTAGTCCTAAACAGGTCACGGGTTCTTCAAACAAAAGTTTCATTCCAGATGTTTATGTATTCAGCTCATTTCCCCATAACATCCAATTAAAATTAGCTAACTGGTAATATAGCAGAGGGTGGAATTGCTTTCATTGCATAAGATGTGTAATTGCACACTCTTCATCCCCAGTGACCCGAAAATCAATTTCCCTCCAAATCGACTACGAACAAAATCTCACTCTGCTGCACATGCACATATCACAAGGATGTGCGATAACAATGTATACAGTCAGAGAATTGGTGACAACTGTATTAAGATTGGAGGTCAAGATAGACAATGTTATGCAGTTGTGTCATTACTATTCATTGGAGATATGCGTGAGGCAATATGGCTGTATGGTAACCATCTGGAGCTAGATGCAGGGATTTCTCACTGGCTCGAGTTGATTCACCGCTTCTCTCTCAACTCATTCAGGTGGGGACCTTCGAGATGGGGATTCTGCAAATGAGATACCCCGTGTGGCCGCGGTATGGCACTTACTTGGAGCCAGTGTCGGACTACAGGCATCTGACAGTGGCTACGCTGGAGGAGAGGCCCTTTGTCATTGTGGAGGCAGTGGACCCTATGACTGGTACATGCGTCAGCAACACTGTACCCTGCAGACGCCAGTCCAACAAGACGGAGTCGTAAGTGATGTTGGCAATAAGAATCTATAAAAAAGTCCCATTTCAACATAATACACTCAGAGCCTAAAGGATTGATTTGCATAAACCTTTTGGGGTGGTTGATAGCTATTATTGTTATTAAAGCAGAAAAATCCACATATTGAACTGTCACGGTTAGGAAAGAAACATAATCTGAAAACTGGGGGTCCTGATTTAGAAACATTAGGCCATCAGGCTTATATAAGAGATGTTGCATTCACAATTGGTGGTAATTTTTTTGTTTGAGTTGTACAATGTAGTGATATAATTTCAAAAGAGAGGACATTTTAATCTATCAACCTTCATGAACTACCAAAATGCATTCAAATTTGAAGTGTGTGGTCATGTTATTGACAAATGATCCCAAGATCAGGCTTGCTGAGTTGAACCAGCCAACAGCCAAATATCATTTAGGCCAGTTGGCAAGTTAGATATAGCATTATTGGGAATTAGCTAGAGCTCAACTCCCATTTTACTCGAAGAATACCCTGTTAGAACTGTCTAGTTGCATATCGCTGACTGACTGTTTTTTAAACAGCTACTAAAAATACATATTTTCCAGATGTGTTTGTTCTGATCAACAGGAGTTCAACAAAAAAAAAGTAGTTGTTATTATTTATTCTTGCGCTCTCAGATCTTTTTTTGCCAATGTAGACGCCAGGAATGCGTCCATGTTTAATGCATTATCATTAGAAAATCAATTGCTTAACACAAAGAATCCCTGTTATGCAAAACCACTTAACAGTATATCACTGTATGATCCCGAATGCACTCTCACATGTTAACAAACCCATCTTAATTGATTTTGTATCCAACTTGAGAGCGCCATTAGGTATGAGATTAAGATGCTCTTCCCGCGCCATTAGCCCAGGCATGACTTCTTATCACTCAATGAGGTGAGATACTCATTAGGCTGCTTGGCCAGAGCGTAATATCCCAGGCATCACCCTGTGACCCAGTCAGGGAAATATATGTGCTGCATAGTAGGGTATCAATTAGATGGGTTGATTAGGCCATGTCATCAATCCTGAACACCTAGAGACTGATATTGGTGTGCATTAGTGGGGGGAAGAAGCCCTGGCCATTATCCATTACTGACAATAGTGTTAACCAGATGAAGGGGGCAAAATATGAGGATCACTTCCCTTCAGTGTTATAAGACTATAGTGCTTCATTGCTCATGCTGAACAAATCATCCTGCTGGTATAAATTGCATAACTCTACAGTTTGTCGGGCTAATGTTCATGAAGGTGCAAGAAAATCCAAGGCGGAGGCAGATAAAGTCAATAAGAATCAATCGGTACTGTGGTCTGCTGAAGTACAAACACTTTAGACAAGTCCGAATCCCAAATGCAAATTGGTCTGACTCTGGAACCTCTCAGTAAATATTTAATTTCAAATGTTTTTGTATTAACAATGTATCAGCATGTGAGAATACTGAGCGACAAATTACCAGGTTTTTCTGATATAGATATCCAAAAGTAGTTTTGGTTGTGATCCAGATAGGGCTGCCCCCAATTATTAGACTAAATGTTTGTCGGCTCAAAAAGTCTTAGTCGCATAGGAAGAAAGAAAAGAAAAGGAAAAAAAGGAGGGACCATCGGAGCGCAACTTCCCGAATGCCGGCTTCATTGCAAAACATGGAGCTTAATAACCTCTTGCAATGTGTGTTCCTTTCTCATAATCGGAAGAAAACAACAGCAGTCTGGCAGTAGCCCAGCCTTGTATCAACAATTACAGTTTAGACCTATAACATACTGTATATATATTCTTACCCCAGAAAAACATTTATTTAATTTAATTAAAGCTTTAATTTCATGATGAGGGCGTAATGTGCGGAGGTATTTTTGCCGACGTTCACATTTTCAGTGTTTCCGTTTGCTGTGAAGTATTTATTGGGTTGTTATATTCAGATAAGAATGATAGAAATGAGAACTAAATGTTCAGTGTGTGTCCTTGCTGCTTGTTCCAACACACACTAACCCTCCTTACCAGAGTCTCTGCTGTTTACACCGCTGACTGCTTCGCCCTGCGCCGTGACTCTCGTGCTCTTTCTACATTTTACATTACATTTAAAAGGTTCATTATTACGCACCATGCTGTTATAATAATGTTCTTTCCCCGCCCTTGAAACTGAAACTAATTTAGGATAAAATTATATAAATAATATTAATAATCATAATCTATCATATAAATAGGACGATTAGTCAACTAATCGCCAGAATTGATGACTATTGGTGGACTAGAAAAATCTTTAGTCGAGGGCTGCCCTAGATCCCGAACACCTCAACAGCACTCCTCTTTAACAGTTTCCATCACCAACGTGCCCAATATTAGATAAACAGTTTTGTTTGGCCCAGCATGAGTCCACTGATTTACAGAGTCGACAGTCCACTGTAAATCTGCCTCAAGTGGAGGGAGGACTAACCAACATGTTGCGACGATTGCTGAAGACAACAATGCTTTCTGCACTACTAACAGTCGGACTGAAGAAAGCTATGTGGGCACATTAAGACAATGGCTGCATCTACAGATCCTTTTCAATCAATATTTGTCAGTGGACTGTTTTTTTTTCTCTCTCACAAACCCCAAAGTGAATAATTCCGGCGCAGACTGAAAACTCATCTCTTTCGACTCCCCTTCGAGCGATAGAAGTACTAACAAAGAACTGCTAACAAAGCACTTATATACTAATCAAGGACTGGCTTATCTAAAGCCAGTTGAGTAGCACTTGAAATGTTTGGCTCTTTGAAACCTGATGTACTTATAGGATTCTGTTTTCTTCAAGGTTGTATCTTCCTGGTCGAATAAAAGGGTCAGCTAAATGCAATGTAATGTAATAATTGCTAATTCTGTTCATGTAACTTTCTAAAAACCAAATATAAGCAAATTACAATGATATAAAACAAAGCAAAGCAGCTATTACTATTTTTAGAGAAATACACATCATGCGGGTTAAAACTATGAAATGGCAACACCAGCACCAATTCCATGAAACCTTTTTCATTTTTTCTGAATTGCAATCCCTTTTTACTCGTCTGTAGACATGTGTGGCAATAATGACACATCTGTGATACCAGCCAGCCAATTTATCACTTGGCCTCTGTTTGAACCGATATGGAATCGTGTTCTCCAATACTCGCAGCAGGGTCACCTTTGTTTATCTAATTCTCCTCCCCGCCCTAATGTTGTATCACTCAAAGTGTACACAACTCAGACCCACATCAGTGCTTTCTGAATGGGGAGTCATTGGTCATGGCAGGCTCTTCATTCCAATCCCTCAACCGCCTTCAATGTCATATACGGAGCCGGCATGGTATACCATCTGTAATTCCCTCATTTGTTCTCACAGAGGCCTGACAAACAGCCAACAGTGCCTATCTCAGACCTGTTTGAAGCAGCCTAATGCAGATAACTCCAGCTTTTTTCCTTTGAGCCATACATGTTCTCCAGCAGGGGCGGGAAAATCTTCTTCCTGACTGCCTTGGTATTGCAGGCAGACTATTTTCCCTTATATCACAGTGGCAGAGATGAATTCAGAGGTAATGCCCTGTAGAAGGGTTGTATTGACCTGGGAAGATAATGTCATCATACATTAACTGCGTTCAATGCAAGCTAGATCATAACTTGATTTAATTGAAGCTGAGACCGAGTGTTGCTGTATATATGAGCTCCCCAGACTATCGAAGCAAGACAAAGCTCAATTTAGCAATGTTGATGCAATGCTTTAAAAGTTGTAGTAACTTTAATAGTGTCCCGTAGCGTCAGTATACTGCATATACATTCATATACAGGGAATGTAGTACTCATGTTTACAAGCTCACTGGTTAGTCACACTTTGGACAGAGAACTTACTCAATACCGTTTGCTACAACTGTTCCCAAACCTTTTATAGCTACTTTATCATGAATTGATTACCCAACAGGCCTCAGGGCCCAAGAGGTCTAGGGAGCCTTAATCAGAGCATGTGTGTGAAGGGACTGTTAAAACAATTTCTCAAGTGAAAGTCCCTGTTCTTTCAATAATTCTTAGAGGTCTAAGGAGGTAAAACTTCACGAGAAAGAAAAAGCTTATCTTACGACCTGAAGGCTAGGGTTAGAAAACAGTTACCACAATTGAAATGCCTTTTTGCAAGGGACCTTACTTTGATCTGCTTCAGAGGAATGACAAACAGAACAGATACAAGATAATAGGCAGTTTCAGGGTGTGAATGTGTGTGTGCCAATGTTATAGGGTGGCTATAGTTAGCGGCGTCCTGGTGACCAAGTGGTTAAGATGCACATCAAACATGTGTTGCAACTGTCCAATGCCTAATGAACGTAGAAAGGTCCCCAAAACAAAATATTTTTAAAAAGAGCAATTAAAGCTGTACTCGAATCAGAATCTGTCCAACCTAAAGATAAGACTATTTGTTCCATTATCTATTTTCCTCAGTGGCGGTGCCCTGTGACTGGCTCTGGGTCAGCTTTGGAAGCCCGTCTCAAAGCCGATCATTGAACTGGTCGTACACAGGGACCTCGCCACTTGAACTCGTTTGGCGTGACCTCTTTCCAGTAGGAACAGGGCACTTGGCTCCTGACACGACTCAACGGGGACATACTGAGTGCATCACGGCCAATTTCGGCAACTCATCGGACCCGTCTTGAAACAAATACCCTGTCACATTTACGATGCTTTCTTGTTTTGACTTTGGCTTGTCCTGACCTTTCATATAAATACAAAATATATTTATCAAATTTGATCGAATCAGACTAGAAGAATCTCCAGTCTCGCAAGCAGTTACCGACTTTCAGAGTGCAATTATTTTTATAGCTAGACTATATACCCTGCTATCACTATGAGGCTTGGACAGAAGGCCAGTAGAATCACTGTACTTTTCAAACGTTTCATGGGTAATGCAGCAGTACCGTTCTTTAAAACAATTTAGTTTAAGGTCAGAACGAACAAACTGTTCAGCTGTAGCTAAAATATTGTTTTGTTTATTTGATTTACCTTGCAGCGTGTACAATTCTCAAGACCCCTTAGCTGCAGATGTTAACATTTTGCATTTCAGTTTCTTCAAATGTGTCAAATGTACAGCACAGCTGGGGAAATGGAATGGGATTTTCTTTTCATTTTAATTTGGTGAAGGCTAACTATTTTACATAATAATCCCCTGCTTTACAACTTGATCAAGAAGAACATATTTCAGAGAGTGTTTTCTTCTTGAAAGGGAAACAACATTCATAGATAGCTACTGTACAGGTACAGAGATGGCCACTGACAGTGACACACAGACACTGAAATAACGTACTTTTGTCTGTCATCACCTAACCGTCCATGAAGCAGCTTCCAAATTCACAAACTGTGAAGTCCACCGAGAAAAATGTAACATTTGTGATATTGGGCTGTATAAATAAACATGGATTGATTGATTGATTCCAGACAATATTCTTAAACAATATCCGCACTTTGAATAAATACCTCACACATACATTTAACACAATTCCAAATCCCACATTCTGCCAGCCATCTTAAAGGCCAGACATGAACCCTGGCAGCTGGTGAGTTGGGGGATGTTAGGAGCGCTGTGTTTACTCGTGGTCTGCTGGCAGCCATGTTTGACTCTGAAGTGTTCATTTGTTTGGGTTTGTTGTGGCTCAGCTCTGCCTGTTCGTCTCATTGCTTCCCAGTCCTGATGTGTGGCTGCAGAGTCCATTAGACTGAAGGTCTGGTGGAGGTTAGGGGTGACGTATCATTAGTGCTCTCTGCATTGCGCCCATGGCTCACTAGTTCGCTGCCGCATCACCTCACACTGCCCACCTGATGCGCTATAGAGGTGTGTCTGTTTGGGTTTCTCTGAGAGCAAATAAAAGTCTAATGGGGGACCATAACACGTATGTGGATACATATAAACAGATAAAATGGATCTTCAAGTTTTTCTAAAAATATTCTGCTAGGCTGAGATAGACAGCAATTCTGAAGTTTTTCGAGTTTTAGGAATACATCCCCCAATACACAGCAGTAGCAGTAGCGTGGCGTGGGGAAAAAATTAGGGGAAGCCAATAATACCTCCTTTCTTTTTGGGTGGGGGGGGGGTGTGGTGGTCAATGTAATAACGTAGCCAGATGAGTGATTACAGCGCCCGGTATCATTTTACACACATTTGTATCATACAGATGCAGGACTTACACACGCCGGTTATCTGACCGACAGGTCCGCACACACTCTCCAGCCGAAACTCTAATAAGCATTCATTCACAAACTAAATCAGGAGACCTTTAACGTTTTACGTCCGGTTCGCTCCTTTGTTCCTCGCTGTACACGGCTCCAGTTTGGGCATTGGCCTGTCATCAGATTGTATTTGTTGTTGCTGCTGCAGCGGAAGTTTAGTCCAATTATTTTTGATTAAATACTCCAAATCTCCACCCTCCATAATTGCACTTGCTTCAGTTGCTTGCTACTTTCTAACGGCGGTGTAAGTGGTGCAGTGACGCTATCTATCTTCTATCGATTAGATTTATCATTCGAAAATTATAAAAGTAGGGTAGACATGTGGATATTATCCGACTGAACAAAATGTGCATTTACCTAACAGGTTCGTTTTCCACTGACCTTTTTTCGAGCTATTTTCCAAAATCCTATGGAGAAATCCCATTGCTTTTTTGTCGAGGGAAACCGAGCGCAGCTTACTTCCGCTTTTTGGGACGCGTCACTGCACCACTAAATTGATGCGATTTGATTGGATTGTGAGGCAAGGGAAGCCAACCGCCTCTGGCTTCCCTTGGCATGGCCCTGACCAATCACAGGTTGGCAGGGACATGACGTGAGCCTCATCTGATTGGTCAATCCCTCCATTTTTTTTCACCAAGGGAAGCAAATTTCGGCTGGCCTCCTCTCGCAACAGAGAGTGCAATCTACTGTTTCACCATAACATCTAGAGGGGCGCTGTTTCACTATTTGTAAAATACTCAATGAGAATGGGGGAGAGACGGGCCGGCAGCAACACACAACAATGAATTTCCGAAACTAAACGAAGTGTTTTTATCTATTTATTAAAATTATAACTATAATCCGAAAAATCAGGGGAAGCCTGGCTTCCCTTGGCCTCCAGGAGAAAACGCCACTGAGCAGTAGTTAATTTTCTCACTGTGAAAACTCACCACCCAATGGGCTTTTCAGGTGCAGTGGCCTGTATTAGTGTTTAACTACAACTAATGGTTGATATTACTACAAACAGAATATTCTCACGCCTATGAATCACTGATTGCTCATAAAGTAGAAAACATGGTCAGTTCCAGCCACCAGAACTGACCTTTTCAAAGTTTATTTACATCTTTAGACTAAATTAGCTTCTTGTTAAACGCAAAAACCAAAAAGCTTCCTGCAGGCTATTCTTCCAACTAATGATAACAAGCAACCAAAATCTCAAAATCAAATGCCTTGAATTTCGGGATGCTATTAAACAAATAAACGTTCAACAAGTTTTCCTCTCTGATGGGATTATAAAATTCCCTAAATTGTGAGGATTACAAATTCAGTTATTTTGCCCATTAAGGATAGTAAAGTCTATTGCTTTTGGTCTCGTGAAGAAAATAGGAAACGAAGAAGAAAACGTTTTCTATAAATCAAATCGAGAGGCTGTGGCTCAGTAGATAGTGTGATGGACTTCGAATCAGGGTAGCGAGTTCACAGTCCCACTGCAGTCAGCATGTCGTTGTGTCCCTGGGCAAGACACTTCACCCCAAATTGCTCCTGTGGGGATTGTCCACAGTACTCAATGTATGTAAGTCGCTTTGGATAAAAGCATCTAACAAATGACATGTAATGTAAAAAAAAAAATCACAGACCGAAGCAGTACACTAGGCTGTCTTCTGCCCTCTTCCTGACTCACTGACATCATCCTGTTAGTGTGAAACTGAAGGACATGTTCATCCCCACGTTCCTGGTAATCCTGCTGGTAAGTAAGAGGGAATTGAATTCAACCCTTACTTCAGCGTCTTGTACTTTGTATGCTGAGCCTGAAACTGTCCGTTAAGCTTGAGCTGCATGCTCTGTCTGGATATCAGAACTGTATAAGCAGGTACGCCGTGTCTTTTTATGCCAGGGTCACTCAGGCAGTTTGGCAGGTGGACGGTATTACTCTCATTAAAACAGTTTAGCATATTGTAGTCCACACCAAATCCAAGTCTGGGTCAAACTTGGGTCTGGGTGTTGCTTTGTTTCTAGATTATTTAAAAGATGCAATGCATAGCTTTTGAACAGCAATAAGAGATGTGCCGCAGTAGACTCAACAACTACAATACAATACATTTCAATGGAAACCGACAGCTTGACCGTTTTTACATTTTGTTTTAAATTCTAGTCTTTTTTTTATTTTTTTAAATGTGGTTGACACCTGCATAATAGAATGGTGCAGTGACGCGTCCTAAAACCCGGAAGTAAGCTGCACATGGGTTCCCTTGACAAAAAAGCAATGGGATTTATCCATAGGATTTTGATAAATAGCTCGAAATAAGGTCTGTGGAAAACGAACCTGTTAGATAAATGCACGTTTTGTTCAGCCGGATAACTTCCACATGTCTACCCTACTTTTATAATTTTTCAAACATAAATCTATCGATCACAAATCTATCTATTAGATTTATGATTCGTCTGCAAAGTCACAAACCCTCAAAGTACACCCTGTAGCGAGTACAACTCTAACACAGAAAATACCTGTCAATGCTGCCCCAGAACGCCTCGTTGAAGATTTTTCTTTTACCATTTTTAGTTCTTCCTGGTCTAAGTGACGTAGCGACAACCAAATGGACCAATCCGTGGAGCTCCTCACACACCAGGATCCCTTGGCATCACTATCAAACGCAGTGGGGGGACCTTTAGCGTCGATTTTTAACTATCAGAGAGTCCCATTGACTTGCACACAGCTCCCTGAACGTTGGTAATAGACGAGTTGGGATCGCGGAGAAACACTCACTCAGCGTTGTCTTTTCTCAGCCGTGCTACTCCGCAGAGTTTCGCCTGTGTGGCGAACAGCTTGGCTGTGAGTAGGGGTGGACTGGGACAAAAATTCAGCCCTGGCATTTTCTGTCCAGACCAGCCCACTACATTATCAGCGGACACTACATAGAAGTCCACTAATCTTGCGGCATCTTCTCTCATGCATACTACAAAGGAGAGTCATATTCCTTGATAGCAGTTAACAAATGAAGCACTTAACTATGAACTCAAGGACTAAAATTGACAGCTATATCAATCAATCTTTATTCATTATAGTGTCAAATCACAACAGATGTTATGTAATGACTAGGGGTGGGACGAGACTAACGGGAAGAACCCTTATGCTACCCTTTCAGTTTTTAGTCTGTGACTATGAAAATCTTTTGGTGTAAGCCCAGTATTGGTTAAAACCAGACTCGGACAATAATAACAAAAAAATATTCTGACAAATAATCTAAATAGAAACATATTACAGACAGTAGCAGCATTAGAGCTGAAATTCACTCACTCATTATGAAACCATAAATAGAGAATTGGAAGAAAAAAAAAAATATATATATATATAGCTGTGTGAAAAGTCTAAGACATGGGTTACAGGTCTGAATAGATATGCATTCTCATATACGTGTATGTGCACAAGTATGTATTGCTCTATACTTCCTCGTCCGCAGCCAGCCAGCTCCACTCCTCACCAAATTTGTGACCTGCAAGAAACAGCAAACAGAACTTGTACTCAGTATCTGTGTACTGACAAATATAAGTAGCCATGTAGCCATATTGTGACGTAGTGACACTTAGTGAACAAATGTATCTGTCATGAAGGATGACTTAAGTCTCAAAAGAGCCCTAAGGCCTACCTGCATAACTGTTAATTGAACTTAAAAGATATGCAGATGTTTGAAATTAAAACCATCAATATGAAAATCTTCAGCCAGGAAATAGTCATAATCAAACCTTTTGTTTCAATCTGAGACAAAACAAGTTGCATAATAAACTCACAAAGTCAAGACGAAGCTCTCAGATATGATGGATGACTCAAGCATCATAGAAGAACTTCTAGCAGGTCAGGAAAACCTGTTTGACAGGAGATAATGGTAGCAGAGAATATAAAGAGACATTTATGAATTACCAAATGTAATTTTATAACACATATAGTATGTTTCTTCACACAAACCTTTAAACATACACATATTGCATTCCTCTCACCACATGAAATAAGCTCAGGAACCCAAAAGTGGCCCAGTGAATGATGGAGGAGACGAAGCAGGTCCTCAAAAGGGGACAGAGGGAAAACAACTTCTTAGGCTCTCGGGTGGTCAACCTAAAAGAGACATGGAAACATTATTAAGTCTCTCATCATCACAAATCAAGTATGAATTCATATAACATTATAAGACACATGACATACTCAACAAATCATAGACTTCTCAGTAGCCAAAAAGTGGTGAAGTGGAGGAAGTAAGGGAGCAAATCCTTGAAAATGGACGGAGGGGGAACAACTCCTCAAGCTCTCACATGTCAAGTGGTCAACCTGAGAGGGAATTGGATACATTATTAAGTCTCTAATCATCACAAATTAAGTATGATTTCATAAAACATAAAAAATGATAAACTCACCATACTAGAGGAGACTCAACAGCCAAACTTTGGTGCAGTGAAGGTAGAGAGTGGACGCAGAGAGAGAGCAAGTCCTCGAACATGAACGGAGGGGGAACAACTCCTCAAGCTCTCACATGTCAAGTGGTCAACCTGAGAGGGAATTGGATACATTATTAAGTCTGAAAAATAAATAAAATATTTTCCTCTGTCCTGCACCTAAAGTTGAAAACTTTTGGGATGTGCGTTTCTTTCAAAACTTTTTGGAAATGATGAAGTATGAATTTATACAACATTAAAAAATACATGATAAACTTACCAAATTCTAACAGTGACAGAACAAGTCGACATATAGAACAGAGGGAGAACGACTCCTCAAATATATCAGAACAACCCGTAATGGAGAATAATTGATAATTTAGTGTACATGATCACACCATTAAGGATCAACACATAAGCACAATACAACTTCTGAAAAGCATAATTAAAATGACAAATAATGAATTACTACATCCATAATGTGTGATAATAACAATAATATTAAATATTTCTCGCCTTATCAGTGGACCAGCTTTTTAAGCAGCTCACTCTTCTCTGGAAGTCTGTCTATCACAGAGTCAGAGTCCAAGGACATGAGGATGTCTTTCTCTGTGGCCATCAACATAAATGCCTCCAATTGATCAGATGAGAGGGTGCTTCTGAGTCTGTTTTTAATAAATTTCAAAATTGAAAATGTGCGCTCACAAGCCACCTGTGTGAGGGATAATGTAAGCAGGTATTTATAAGCAAGGCCTAGGGCAGGGTATGCATCTGTTAGCATGTTGAAATGGCGAAGTATCTGGTAGCAGCACAGAGGGCATTCTTTGCAGGAGCAACAGCTTATGGGAGTTATCTCAACCTCTTCTGTGTTGTCCTCCTCACCACCTGATCCATCTTCTACTGTTCTTGCTTTGTACTCTGCCAATGGGGATGCCTTCAGCCTGTTCCACTGGAGTGCAAAGCTTTTCAACTCGGCCTGCATATTTTCCTTGGTTGCCCTGCTGTCAAATCCTTGCAAGCACTTGCTTAAGTCTTGGAGGGCAGACTGGGGAAGAGCACTGGTGCAGAGCTGAGGGAAGTTTCTGGGATCCAGACATGCCAAGTCCGCATATAGATTGCCGTGTGTTAAAAAGCGCCTATGAATGGCTTCAATTGCTGTGTCCATGATCCGGTTATGCACATTCACCTCATAGGATTTTTCTGCATCATCCAGGGTCTCATCCTGAGTCATCTCTCCAGGCAAGACTTTCTTCATCCTCCTCCTCTTTTGTGACAGTGTGGCCTCCACTTCAATGTCTGTGTCATCTCTCTCTTGGATTTCTGTGTTTGTCCAGTAGACAAATGTGTCTGCTGCTTTTTTTACAGATTCAAAATCTCTTCCCAAGCTTTTCAGCGTATCCTGTGTCGATGCCACTATTCTGTGAGCAGAGAGGATGTCCAATCCTGCCGTCTGAAGGTATTTAGACAATGGAGAGGTATGTTCAAATATGCGGAGGAAGATTTGAGCAGTCAAGATCGTCTCATACTTGAGCAATGACTCTGCATATCCTCTGGCCATGACACGGATACATGGATTCACTGTTGCCTGTTTCTGTATAGCTGATAATGTCAACAGCACATCAACGTACAGACCATCTTCCAGTTTTCCAAAGGAGCCAAACACCTTCTTCGGGGCCTCATGCTTGGCCCACCAGCGTGTCTCGCCAATAGGAGCAAGGCGTCTACGTCTCTTGTTTCGGCCTGACTCTTCCCACACATTCATCCTTTTATATGACTGTTTGATGAATACCGCAATGCCATTGAGGAGCGCAAACAGGGACCCACTCTCAATAACAATCTGGGTTGTGTTTGCAAGCACCAGATTTAGTACATGTGCGTAGCACCATACATGGTGTATATGCCTCCAATCTGACATTCCACTGATGAACAGACTGCTATCAGTTCTCTTACCGAATGCCATGCAGATGAAACAATACAGCATGTGACGCTCTGGACAGTACGTCAGCCACCTTCTACTGGTGCCGTCTCTGCTACAGAACACTTTCTGCACCACTGGTGGTGGTGGTGCAGTCTTTGGGCTGCCTGAATTGGTCTGGCTCTCTCCCTGAACTGACACATTTACACAGAAATTAAAGTTACACACAAATTATGAAATAGTTATCACCTCAGTAAACAATAAATGAATTGAAAGATTACAATAAATTCAATGGCAAATATTGCAAATTAATGTAATTATTTCCTATAGGTTTACTTGTATTTTGTGCTCAAATTCAAAGTATCTCATCTGTATTTACAGTACAGCTTGATTTCGCAGCTTCATCTCTACTTACAGCTCGTTGGTCCATGTGAACGTTTACTGTTGCTATGGCAACAAGAAACCGCTGACGTTAGCAGCTCTTAGCTAGCCTAGCTAAATCATCTGAACAATAATAACCCATAATATCACAATTCGGCATATTTAAACAAAATCAACCACAACTACCAACATTCACAGCCCTTCAACTCTGGGCTAATATGTTGTCACAAGTAGGACTATGCAGTTAATTAGGTCACATCACATTCAATGTAAAAACGTTTTCTACTTTTTTTTTGGACATGTCTCAAAAATGTAGCCTAGCCAGCCCCAGGCTAACGTTACTTACCATTTATGCCTCCACTCGCTCGTCTCCCGGCGCAGCAGCACCTGCTGGGGCGGTGACCCCGGCACCAAATAGGTCCGTCAATTTAGAATATTTAGCAGCCTCCACCTCTAGAGAGTTCAGCTTTTTAAGTCACAGTTTTTCAGCGCCACCCGGGCGTTTCTTCTGCTTATCCATTTTCAGCTCAGCAGCAGCCCGTCCCGCGACTCCCGCCCATGCCATGAGGTCCCGCCCCATCCTGGTTTGTGTTGGGATTGACAGCACTGTCAGGGCTCTCTGAGCCGGTCAGCCCATGATTGATTGACAATGACAAACAATAGACCAATAATATGTGTCGATGCTGGCAACACACTGCTAGCCCTCTGTAGCCAATTGGCCGGTTCAATTGGAGGGAATTTAGAGAAAGAAAAGAAAAGAAAAAAAAACCATAGCGGACCGGCCCACATTGGGTCAACGGCCCACCGGGACGATGCCCGGTATGCCAGATGGCCAGTCCACCCCTGTATGTGTGTGCTGAATCCCGCGATGTCTCACTGTCTCGCAGACCCCACGCAGCAACCAGGAAACGACACCCATTAATACAGCTCACGCTCTCCGCTCCTCGATCCTCAAAGGGCGGAGCAGCGAGCCCTACAACGTCCCGCCAACACGGTACCCAGACCCCACGCAGCATTACTGGTGTCATTTCCTGGCTGCTAACAAACGCCATTGTAACACCTAATCACTGATGTTCCGCTGTAATGGTGGTGGGCCGTTACAGAACAGAGTGGGCGAGCTGACCAATAAGAGCACAGTCGGCTCACAGGTAGGGGGGGTGGGGGGCAGGAGCTCCAACAAGCCGTTTAGGACAGAGAGTGAATACACATACAATACAGAGATGCTGTATGAGAAACCAATGTGATTTTGGAACATTGAACAATGTAAATCTATTCTAGTAGAACTCAACAATGGAAATATGATCAGTAGAAATGGCCATGTCATGGGACCTTTAAGGTTATGGTTTATCGTATTGTCATATTGATATTCCGTACAAACTGTGAAGTCCACTGGGATAAATGTAACATTTGTGATATTCGGCTATAAATAAACATTGATTGATTGATTGATTGATTGATTGATTGATTGATTGATGGACCATTGGTTGGACCAAATGACCCATTTCATTTCTTGAGCTTTAGTTCTCGAAATTGTTATGTTGATCCCTATGTTTTTTTTGTATACCAAACAATTAATCATGAATTCATATCCTATAATCTTGGCAATGAAAAACTGAAGTCTTAGATTCTCATTGAATACATTATGACATTACATTACGTTATGGCAGGCAAGGGGCCAGACTAAGATTGGTTCACAAGACCTCATGAAAGACAAAACAAGAAGTGAGGATACCCGTGGTCCCCTTCTGGAGCCAGGCCCAGAAGGAGGACTCGTTGGCGAGCGTCTGGTGGCCGGGCTGGCCACGGAGACCGGCCGGGCACAGCCTGAAAAGGCAACGTGGGCAACACCTCGGCTTCTCCGTCCCGAGGGCCCACCACCTACGGGAAACAGTGATGGGGTCGGGTGCGCTGCCAGAAGGGTGGCAGTGAAAGCAGAGGGTCTCGACGGACCAGACCCGGGCGACAGAAGCTGGCTTCGGGGACGTGGAACGTCACCTCTCTGGGGGGGAAGGAGTTGGAGCTTGTGCGGGAGGTGGAGCATTACCAGTTGGATCTGGTTGGGCTCACCTCTACGCACAGCGTCGGCTCTGGAACCTTACTTCTGGATAGGGGTTGGACTCTATTCTTCTCCGGAGTTGCTCAAGGTGTGAGGCGCCGGGCGGGTGTGGGGATACTCACAAGTCCCCGGTTGGGTGCTTCGTTGTTGGAGTTTACCCCAGTGGACGAGAGGGTTGCCTCCCTACGCCTGCGGGTTATGGGGGGGAAAACTCTGACTGTTGTGTGTGCTTATGCACCCAACAGCAGTTCAGAGTATACAGCCTTCTTAGAGACCCTGGAAAGAGTCCTGTATGGGGCTCCTGAAGGGGACTCTTTAATCTTGCTGGGAGACTTCAACGCACATGTGGGCAATGATGGAGACACTTGGAGGGGAGTGATTGGGAGGAACGGCCCCCCTGATCTGAACCGGAGTGGTGGTTTGTTGCTTGACTTCTGTGCTAGTCATGGATTGGCCATAACAAACACCATGTTCGAACATAAGGATGCTCATAAGTGTACGTGGTACCCTAGGCAGAAGGTCCATGATCGATTTCGTTATCGTATCATCGGACCTGAGGCCGTATGTTTTGGACACTCGGGTAAAGAGAGGAGCGGAGTTGTCAACTGATCACCATCTGGTGGTGAGTTGGGTCGAGTGGTGGGGGAAGCCTCTAGATAGACCTGGTAAGTCCAAATGTGTAGTTCGGGTGAACTGGGAACGTCTGGAGGAGGCCCAAGTTCAGGAGGCCTTCGACTCACACCTCCGGCGGAGCTTTTCGGGCATTCCTGTGGAGGTTGGGGACATTGAACCAGAGTGGTCGGTGTTCAAAGCCTCTATTGCCGAAGCCGCGGCGGGGAGCTGTGGTCTCAAGGTCCTAGGTACCTCAAGGGGCGGTAACCCTCGAACCTCGAGGTGGACAATGGTGGTCAGGGAAGCCGTCCGACTGAAGAAGGAGGCCTTCAGGGATTTGTTATCGCGGCCCGAAGGGCAGCAGCCTCAGCCGTGGCCGAGGCAAAGCAGCGGGTGTGGGAGAAGTTCGGAGAAGACATGGAAAAGGACTTTCGGGCGGCACCAAAGTTGTTCTGGAAAACTGTCCGATACCTCAGGAAGGGGAAGCAGGGAACCATCCAAGCTGTGTACAGTAAGGATGGGACGTTGTTGGAAGGAACACTTTGAGGAACTCCTGAACCCGACAACTCCGCCCTCTATGTTAGAGGCAGAGCTGGAGTATGACGGGGGATCGACACCAATCTCCCGGGGAGAGGTCACTGAGGTCGTCAAACAACTTCACAGTGGCCAAGACCCGGGGGTGGATGAGATCCGCCCAGAAATGCTGAAGGCTCTGGGTGTTGAGGGACTGTCATGGTTGACACGTCTCATCAACGTTGCATGGAAGTCGGAAACAGTACCGAAGGAGTGGCAGACCGGGGTGGTGATTCCCCTTTTTAAAAAGGGGGATCACAGGGTGTGTGCCAATTACAGAGGCATCACACTACTCAGCCTCCCCGGGAAAGTTTACTCTAAGGTACTCGAAAGGAGGGTCAGGCCGATTGTCGAACCTCAGATTGAGGAGGAACAATGCGGATTCCATCCTGGTCGTGGAACGACGGATCAGCTTTTTACTCTCGCTAGGATACTGGAGGGGGCCTGGGAGTAAGCTTATCCAGTCTACATGTGTTTTGTAGACTTGGAGAAGGTGTATGACCGGGTTCCCAGGGAGTTACTGTGGGAGGTGCTGCAGGAGTATGGGGTGAGGGGTCTCTACTCAGGGCCATCCAATCTCTGTACTCCCAAAGCGAGAGCTGTGTCCGGGTCCTCGGCAGTAAGTCGGACCCATTTCCGGTGAGGGTTGGCCTCCGCCAAGGCTGCGCTTTGTCACCAATATAATATACATTGATCGGATTTCGAGGCGTAGTCGTGGGGGAGGGGGTCGGCAGTTCGGTGGACTAAGGATTGCACCACTGCTTTTAGCAGATGATGTGGTTCTAATGGCTTCATCGGTCTGCGACCTTCAGCACTCACTGGATCGGTCCGCAACCGAGTGTGAAGCGGCTGGGATGAGGATCAGCACCTCCAAATCTGAGGCCATGGTTCTCAGCAGGAAACCGATGGACTGTCCAATCCAAGTAGGGAATGAGTCCTTACCCCAAGTGAAGAAGTTCAAGTATCTCGGGGTCTTGTTCTCGAGTGAGGGAACAATGGAGCGTGATATGGGTCGGAGAATCGGAGCAGCGGGAGCGGTACTGCGGTCGCTTTACCGCACCGTTGTGACGAAAAGGGAGCTGAGCCAGAAGGCAAAGCTCTCTGTCTACCGGGCCATTTTCGTTCCTACCCTCACCTATGGTCATGAAGGATGGGTCATGACCGAAAGAACGAGATCGCGGGTACAAGCGGCCGAGATGGGTTTTCTCCGCAGGGTGGCTGGTGTCTCCCTTAGGGTTAAGGTGAGAAGTTCGGTCATCCGGGAGGGACTCGGAGTTGAACCGCTCCTCCTTCGCGTCGAAAGGAGCCAGTTGAGGTGGTTCGGGCACCTGCTGTAGTTAGGATGCCACCTGGGCGCCTCCCTAGGGAGGTGTTCCAGGCACGTCCAGCTGGGAAGAGACCGAGGGGTAGACCTAGGACCATGTGGAGGGATTATATCTCTTCGCTGGCCTGGGAGTGCCTTGGGATCCCCCAGTAAGAGCTGGTTGATGTGGCCAGGGAAAAGAACGTTTGGGGCTCTCTGCTGGAACTGCTACCTCCGCGACCCGGCCACGGATAAGCGGGAGAAGATGGATGGATGGATTACGTTATGGCATTTTGAGAATGGTGGCTATGGCCACGTTGTAATTATCCAGTCCAAACAATCTTGTGATTAATTTACGTTGGATTTGTTTTGGTCCACCCAGCTGTCTGTCCATCTGTCGGGGCCGTGACTCAATGTGCGAGCCTGTGGAGTGGCTCCTACTGTCCCTCCTGCACCCCTCCCAACACCCCTCCAACAAAGTCAGAGCGTTTTGTTCTCTCATCAACTCTGTCACCTGCTTTAAATATCTTACTCGCTTATTCTTTCTAATGTTTTTGTTGAAATCTGTGTAAGGACTAGCTGTACAAATGCATAACATTATAGCACACAGGTGTTTTTGATTATCACGGTTATGCAATAAACTGTTATTAGTTTTTTATATGCATGATGCATGTTTTGTAAAATAGCGGTTTCTCAGATGTAGTGGATTGTTGAAAGTCATAATTTTCCTTTCTTCAGATATCAACCCTACATATTTAAATATTATTCAATGTTGCATATGAGACTGTTTATGTTTCCCTATGAGCCTTGATTATACTCGGATTTTCAAATTTTACAATCCAAATTATTTATTGGATATAATTATTGTTGATTTCCAATTTAATTGATAAAATATAAGGAGAGTTTAATGGCATCATTTATAACAATGACAACTGAGCAGTCTGGGTCAACATAAACCAATAATGTGAGAAAAAATAAATCAGTTCTCACAGAGCTAGACACTGCACTGATCTCCACATGAAACTTGGAGAATAAACTTCTGTTTTTGATCATTATAACCAACACATTCTTTGTTTTTCCATCTTATTTTGCCTTTCAGCATTGTGGGTCACACTGAGCCGTACACTAAGCTGTGCTGTAAAGGCTTCTGCATTGACACCCTGAAGAAGTTGTCCCGCACCATCAAGTTCTCCTACGACCTCTACCTGGTCACCAATGGCAAGCACGGCAAGCTGGTCCGAGGCATTTGGAATGGGATGATCGGAGAGGTAAGAAGTACCAGCAGTTATGGCGCATTTCCACTGCAGGGCCTCGCACGGCTTAGTACGGTATAGTTAGGCCTTGGTAGGCCAGGCTCACTTTATGCTGTGTTTCCATTACAGTTTAGGAACTGGGGTTGTAACTATAGTAATGCAGTGTAGGCGGAGCAGTGAAGATAATTGGATGACCATTTTAGTTTTCACCTTATACAGCACTGTAAATTGAATGAAATTATGAGCTGTTTTGTTTTGTTTTAATTTTGTTGTATGTATATTTATGTATGTTTTGAGTGTGTGAGGACCCCAGGAAGAATAGCCAATGCTCATGCTAGTGCTAATGGGGATCCTAATAAAGACAAAGACAAAGTCATCCTCAATGCGAAACACAAAACCAACATCAGCCGTTAGCTGTTAGCCCTCAGAGCCCACAGCTCCTCATATCTTTTCAGAAACTAGACAAAAGTTAAACAAGTACAAACCACAGACTGTCTGTGTCATGGTGAATACAGTCACTGGTTTATTTAAGTCTGTATAGGCCAATTCTCTCACTAGTTTAGCATACTCAATTCGGTTGTTGGCCCGGAAAGAACCTCGATTTTGGAGAGCCAGCAAATTTCTTGGATTTTTGAGTGGACAAAATCTGCAAAGCACAGGTGGAGTTGTTGAGAATTTTTCTTAATCTGACCTTTTGATTTTTATAAACTGTATCGTCAAAAAGGAATGTATTTTTGTTGCTCCTGTATAAGGAGTAAAACTCAATCATTTACTCATTATGGTATAAGAATGAAAAACTATTGTGAAAGTAAAGGTTGTATCATTTATATTAAGTAAGAATGAAATGAGACTCAATTCCTTAGACTTTTTTGCTTCAGTTAAGAAAAAAACAATAATAAGGAAAAACTATTTTGGAGTTGTGATTAATGAGTACTAGGTTCCAAGGTCATCGCGGTGGGTGAGGGAGGGACTGCTGAAAGGAGGGGCAGGTGAAAATGATCCTGTGCAAGAGTCGGCCGGCCCTCCTCTTGAGGAGTTGGAGTATACAACATTAGTCGGCCTGTTTTCCCCTCTTTTTTCTAAAACAGGAAGGCTATTGTGCTCAATGAGGCATCAACCTGCATAGGAGAGTTAATGGCTTGCATGAGGCAGAGTGCCTGGACTGTAAATCTACCAGCTTTCCATCAATATGATAAACAGTGGTGTGGGAGGGCCGAATAGGCTGGGAAAAAAGGGCTTTGGAACAAAAAAGGATCACTTCCTATTTGGCCAGAGCAAGCCCCAAAAGTAACAGTTTGCTAGTTCAGGGGTTCCCAAACTTTTCAGCCCGCGACCCCCAAAATAACAGTGGGGGGGGTGCTAGTGAATTAATTTCCGAAAAAAACGAAAAAGTTTGAGAAATACTGGGCTAGTGGATTGTCAAAGAAAAAAATGTCTATGCAAACGTTATTATTAATAATCAATTTTTTTTAATAATTTTTTTTTTTAATTTTCCATTTTTATTTTGTAATCATCTCGGGTCGCGACCCCCACTTTGGGAACCCTTGTGCTAGTTGACAGCTATTTGGAAAAATAGACAACCAAATTGGGGTTCTCATTCGTAACACTCCGTTCGATGTCTCACTATGGGATGCGCCTCATCGCGGAGCAAACAGAAGCATCAATCTCATTACGCCAATCCTGATAGGCTGGTGATCTTGACGTCAGCGTCAGGGAATCTACCCCCTATAAGTAGCTTGCGCTACGCCGCATGCATCATTCAAACACCTCTTCTCGCTTCAGAGCACATCTCTATTGGTAGCCGGGCTAGCTCACACAGTCCACAGACGGAACCAAGCTTTCCAAGCTAACTTCGGTCGACGGGCGCTCGCCGGCTACTTCTATATATACTTCTGCAAGAAGACTGTTAATACTAACACACCAGTTAGTGTTGCAATCTACCTCGCCGTTTCTTTCTTCGGAATTAAAGGTAAGGTTTTGATTTTTCAAGCTGGTAACACACCTGTTACTAGCTTGCCTTTCCTCACTACCGACACCAAGGTAGCGGGGACGGTTTTTTCTTTTTCTCTCTCACACCAGAGGAGGGGAAGATAAAAAGGGTATTAACACACCAGTTAATATTCTTTGAGAATACAATTCTACACTGTCGTTTTTTCTCCGGATTAACGACAGGCAGGGAAGGATTTTTTCTCAGCAACGTACCTGTTACGAGCGGGTCCTCTCCACGCCGTCACCACGGCGAACGAGATGGACGCTTCTCTCCCTCACACCAGAGGAGTCAGGGACTCGGAGGCTCGGCTCTGCGGCTGCGGGTTGAAGATATCAGGCACAGACTCACACCAGGTCTGCTCGACAACCCCGGCTCGTGCGGGCATTGTGCCCGCTTCACCATCAAGAGCCTCCGCCGACGGCTAGCACGCCAAGCTAGCTTGTCGGGACAGGACCCCCTCATGTCCGCTGTTTCGCCGGCCGGCAATCAAGACATGGGGGCGTCCGCCGCGGAGATTGAGCCCCGCGCTGTGTCAGGCTGGGGCTCAATAACAGCGGCAGCTGCTGAACCGGAGCCCCGCGCCGTGTCAGGCTGGGGCCCGGTGGCGGCAACAGCCGCGAGAGCGGAGCCCCGCGCTGTGTCAAGCTGGGGCTCCCAACTGGACATCACCATGGTCTCGCCCGCAGATGATGTCCTGGAGTTGGACTACATGGAGGACGAAGAGGATACCTCTGAGTTCCTCCTGTCCGACTCGGATGAGCAAGACGATTATGTCTTCGTGTCATCAGCTCAGGCTGCAAAGCCGGGAGCGATGGCTGCTCTCCCGGGCGATAGTGCACCAGCTTTGCCCTGTCTGGGCATGGACCTGTAGGCCGTGTGTCAACGTGCCGCGTCCAGGCTGGACATCCCATGGCCTGAAATGGCCAAGGAGACCTCCAGGTCTCGCTACGAGGGGTAGTTTTTGCCCCAAGCAGCGAGGACAAAGAGGCAGCTCCTTCCAGTCTTCCCGGAGATGCTGGACGAGGTGTTGGTCTCGTGGAGAGACCGCCCCTTCAGTAATAAGGCCCCAATCCGGGGTGCCTCCTCCCTGGATTGTGACGGTATAGAGAGGCTCGGCCTGCTCCGCATGCCGCCCATGGAACCGCTGGTGGCAGCCCACCTCCAACTGAGGCTGGCTCTGACACCAAGCAGGAACCCCACGCTACCGGTGAAGGCAGAGCGGTTCCAGTCAGCGATGACGGAACGGGCATATAAAGCCACAGCGTTGTCCACCAGGGCACTCAATGTCTCCTCACTGCTGAACGCCTACCAGGCGGAGCTCTGCGAGGACCTATCGAGCAAACCTGGGCCGGCCGTATGGGACGAGATCGCAGCGATCACGGACATTTGCCTCCGTGTGCAGCGCTGTGCAGTCCAGGCCACGGGCAAAGTCATGGGCATAATGGTGGTACAGGAGAGAGCCAGGTGGCTCAACCTGACCAACCTCCCAGGCCGGGAAAAGGAGGATGTTCTTGACATGCCTATCGTTCCCGAGGGTATTTTCGGCTCCGCTTTAGTCTCGACGCAGCGGAGATGTGAGTAGAAAAAGAAGGAAGACAAGGCCCTCCACCTCTGTCTCCCCCGAAGGGTCCAGCCGCTACCTGCGACGGTCTCGCGGCAGTCCTTCGCCCAAGTTGCCTCACGTCCTGCCCGGTTCAAGGTACCGAGGCAGCAGAGGCCACAGAGGCCACAGCCCGCCCCGAGTCCCCAGCCCAGGCAGGAGACGAGGACGAGCTGGCTGAGGAAATCTCCGGTTTCGGCAGCTGCTGTTCAGGCACAGCCGACTCAGATTTTCGGTCACCAGTCGAGGAAGAAGAAGAGGGCGGCCTGACAGCCTCCTCTCCTCTCCTCGGTGACAGAGCTGGAAGTTCCCTGTTCCCCAGCTCCAGATGTGTTTTCGGGGTGCCACCAGGCCTTCATCTTCCCGACGCCTCGAGTGATGCCGCAACGCCATCCTCAAGTTCGCGCCAGAAGGGAAACAGACTTAATACCAGAGACAGCGAATTCTGCTATCTGCCTAAGTCACAAAAACACATGTCACAATTGTTGTTGTTTTCAAATAAACAATTTTTCACTGTCGCATCCAGGCTTCAAGCCGAGGGCGCAGTCCAAAAAAAAAGAAAAGAAAGCCAATAAAAACAATAAACAGTCTGTCGCCTGTCCCTCTTTTGAGAGCAGCTACGGCCTCTCTCAAAAGGCGGATAATAGACGGGTCTGTGAAGGCACCACCGCCATGCGCATGCACAGTGACGACTGGGGTTATGGAGCCGCTACCGTCACGCTCATGCGCAGTGCCGGCTGGGGTTGTGAAGGCACCACCGTCACGCGCATGCACAGTCTCGGTGGGGATTGTCGAAATGGGGTACCATCGTGTTCAGACACTAGAGGGCCCCATAACACAACAAATAGAGACTCAGAGGGTAAGAGACGTGACATCTCCGCTGGCTCTAAGGAGCAAACAGTGGGAGATGCTCACAACCTCTGCTTGGGTTTTAAAGACAGTAACACGGGGCTACAGACTGCAATTCGCTGTCACCCCCCCTCGCTTCTCGGGCGTTCTGTATTAACAAGCCCGAGGAGAGTCAGCCCATATTCTGGAGAGAGAGATTCTCTCACGCTATATCTATAATACCCGCCGAGCAGAGTCAGAGCGGCTTTTATTCCAAGTATTTCCTCATTCCCAAACGGGGAGGGAACGGAATTCGGCCAATACTAGATTTGAGGGCTCTGAACAAATATCTAAAAAGATACAAATTCAGGATGCTCACTCACACATCTCTGCTGCGTCTCGTGCGACAAAACGACTGGTTTACATCAGTCGACCTGAAAGATGCGTATTTCCACATCCCAGTATATTACCCACACAGGAAATATCTGAGGTTCGCATTTCAGGGGGGCTGTTACAAATACAGAGCACTTCCCTTCGGTCTGTCTCTCAGTCCAAGAGTGTTTGTACGATGTACGGAAGCCGCGATAGCCCCGTTAAGACAACAGGGTATTCGCCTGGCAACCTACCTAGACGACTGGCTGCTTCTCGCACAGTCGGAACAGGAGGCTATTACGCAGACAAATGTCCTCGTAAAGCACCTGCTCAACCTGGGTTTCATAATAAACACAGAAAAGAGCATGTTGTGCCCGGCACAGACTGTACTCTTCCTGGGTTTACACCTGAACTCGGTGCCCTCTACAGCCCGCCTGTCAGCGGAAAGAGTGAAAGCTTTCAGAGCTTGCCTCGCTCATTTCCAGCTGCGCAAACATGTTCTCTTCAGATCATGCCTGCGGTTACTGGGGCTCATGGCGTCAGCCATCCTGGTCGTACGACTGGGACTGTTACACATGAGGGAGTTTCAGTGCTGGGTAGCCGCTCTAAAACTAAACCCCGCGCGTCATGGCGCGGAGAGTGATGGTTACTGTGGAATGCGTAATGACACTGCGCCACTGGCTGCACCCGACTTTTCTGGTACGGGGCGTGCCTATGGGTGCTGTCCTTTCACGGAAGGTGGTCACCACAGACGCATGTCTGACAGGCTGGGGAGGTATTTACGAAGGTCGTCCGGTGAGGGGTCTCTGGAGCAGAGACCTCCAGCGGTCACACATAAATTACCTGGAGCTTTTAGCGGTGTTCCTCACCCTAAAACGCTTTCTGCCTTTTCTCAGAGGACACCATGTCCTCGTGAGGACGGACAATACGACCACAATATCGTATATAAACCGACAAGGGGGTTTGCGCTCTCTCCAGTTACACATGCTGGCACGCAAACTGATCTTGTGGAGCTGCGGCCGTCTCCTCTCTCGGAGAGCGACGCACGTACCGGGTGTGATGAACCTCGGGGCAGACCTGCTGTCCAGAGGCGTACCACTATATGCAGACTGGACTCTACATCCAATGGTTGTGAGCCAGCTGTAGGTGCGTTACGGCCGAGCCGCGGTAGATCGGTTCGCATCAAAAGAAAATGCTCACTGTCAGCTTTTCTTTTCAATGCGCGATCAAAACGCACCATTAGGCGTGGACGCGCTCGCGCACATTTGGCCTCCGGTCCTCCTGTACGCGTTTCCACCCCTGGCGCTGATACCTCCAACTCTGGCCAGAGTGAGGGAACGGCGACACACAATGATCCTGATAGCTCCGCACTGGCCTGCAATGTACTGGCTGGCGGAGATATATCAACTGCTGTGCGGTCAGCCGTGGCAGCTCCCCCTACGCAGAGACATACTGTCTCAGGCGGGGGGGACGATCTTTCACCCAAACCCGGAGTGCATGGCCCCTATGGGCCTGGCCCGTGAGTGGTATAATCTGAATACAGTGGGTCTCCCGCAGAAGGTGATAAACACTATTCAGAGTGCGAGAGCTTCCTCCACTAGGTCTCTTTATGACTGTAAGTGGAGGGTGTTTGAGGACTGGTGCCTTCAAAAGGGACACATCTCTTTTCAATGTCCTGTCGGGGTGATTCTATCATTTCTACAGGACTTGATTGATAAACACAGAGCTTTCTCTACGATCAAAGTGTACCTGGCTGCTATTGCTGCATGCCATGTGGGTTTTGAGGGAAAGACGGCTAGCCAACATCCCTTGGTCTGCCGTTTTATGAAAGGGGCTTGCAGGCTCCTCCCTGTTTCCAGGTCACTGGTGCCCTTATGGGACTTGACAGTGGTTTTAGATTGGCTCACTCGAGCCCCATTTGAACCCCTGGAAGAAGCTGACATGAAGCACCTGTCACTCAAGACAGTGCTGTTACTGGGCCTGGCATCCGCCAAGCGAGTCAGTGACATTCATGCGCTATCTGTAAATCCTTCATGCACTCAGTTCGCCCGAGGGTTAACGAGAGTGTTGCTGAAGCCCAACCCTGCCTTTATACCTAAGGTGGTTGGTTCATGTACCCCCATTGACATTGAGGCATTTCCTCCGCCGCTGTGTCCCTCCGGGGAACAGCAGCCGAATTTGCTATGTCCAGTCCGTGCTTTACGCACTTATATGGACAGATCAAAAGAGTTTCGTCATAATGACCAACTCTTTGTGTTCTGGGCTAACCCTCAGAAGGGCAAGCCTGTTACTAAGCAACGGCTCTCTCACTGGATTGTGGAGGCAATTGCTTTGGCTTACACGAGTCAGGGTCTGCAGGCACCTTCGGGTTTGCGTGCTCATTCGACTCGTGGTCTGGCTACATCCTGGGCTTTGTTCAAGGGTGTTTCAATCCAAGACATTTGTGCAGCAGCGACCTGGTCCTCGCCGCTCACTTTTGTCCGCTTTTACAGATTAGACGTCTCTGCTCCCAGTGTGGCCCATGCAGTGCTGGGCCCCCTGCTGAGTTAGAGCTCTAACTGTTAAATTCTGGTTGGGTTTGGTGATTTTCGAGATAAGCTCGTCTGGCAATACGGGAGCTACAATATCCCATAGTGAGACATCGAACTGAGTGTTACGAATGAGAACTATAGGTTACTTACGTAACCCCAGTTCTCAGAGTAACATGAAGTGAGATGTCTCACCAGACGGCCCTCCTTGCTATGGTGAAGCGAGAAGAGGTGCTTATTTTTGAATGATGCATGCGGCGTAGCGCAAGCTACTTATAGGGGGTAGATTCCCTGACGCTGACGTCAAGATCACCAGCGAATCAGGATTGGCGTAATGAGATTGATGCTTCTGTTTGCTCCGCAATGAGGCGCATCCCATTGTGAGACATCGCACTTCATGTTACTCTGAGAACTGGGGTTACGTAAGTAACCTATAGTTTCCTTCTATGTTGGCAACCACTTTTGAGGTGATATTTAGCGCTGCAACTATCAATTATATTATTTCCGATGATTTATTTATCTATTTTTTATTTTTTAAATCTAAGAAAATTGTGAAACAAGTCTGTCACTGTTCCTCAAAGTTCAAGGTGTCAATGTCAATTGAGAGGGGCCTTATTATACTTTTCGGGGGTTTCCCTTCCCCATAGTGTGTTGTTTTTGTGCATGTAAATAATCTGCAAAGGCTAAAAACCCAAAGTTCCCTTAGTTTCTCTTTTGAAAATATTCACTTTATTATCTTACAAAAAGAGAAAAACTGGAATCTTTATAATAAAGGGGCTGAAAGCAGTATTTTTCTGACATTTTTGTATGAAAATGTACTAATTGTTAACAAATTGTTGCAGCTTTAGTGGTATTTTAATACCGCTGTCAAAGCCAGAACTGGCACAAGACTACGCTACCTGTCGATGTATTTATTCGCTTGCATACAGTAATTTTTTTGAGAGAAAATGTTGAATAATTTTTTGGGGGATGTAGGGTTTTGTTGGGATGCTGTAATAAAGCTTTAATTTTTTTTTTAACAACTTCGAAAAGTTAGTGTTTGGCACCCTGCAGATCGCCAGGTACGTTTAGTCTGCAGTGATTAATTCCACTTCCTGTTTCCAATGTTTTGTCAGCATGCCTTATGTAATAGGCATTATGCTATACTGTATGCTCCACTATTTTATAATGCATTAGAGAGGGATTAGATGGTGGTTAATGCATACACAATCCAGTGGTGAAAAAAGGCAAGATAACATTAGGATAGGCAATAGAGTAGTGCCAGTGTGGCTGCTGGAAGAACCAGACAGTACATCACCCTCAGGGACAGAGGCCGAGGGTTTTGACTTCACTGATGGATGAGATTTGTCTCAAAGGTCACAAGTATATTGTCCGATGCTGTTACACTGGGTCCAATTTATGGTAATGCCACAAAAACATCCACTGTTTTGCCACTCTCATCTCACCTAAAGAAATATCTCCATTGTCTTCTCCTCCACGACAGGTGTTCTACAAGCGGGCCGACATGGCCATTGGCTCGTTGACCATAAACGAAGAGCGCTCAGAGATTATAGACTTCTCAGTGCCATTTGTGGAGACGGGGATCAGTGTGATGGTGGCGCGAAGTAATGGGACTGTCTCACCATCTGCCTTTTTAGGTGAGAGACTCCTACTTGTCTGTGGTAATGAATACATATGTGGGTATGTATCTCTTTGCTTGAAACAGTCACGGTTTAACTCAACTTACTCTTTATAATTGTAATAATCAGTAATATGCATGTTTAATTTTTGAAATCTTTCATGACTGGTTATTTATTTTTATATTAAACTGTATTTGTATGTTTTTGTGTTTAATGTTTATTTGTTTACATTCCTTATATAATAAAATACATTATTAGGGTGCAGTGTAATCTACATTTCTGGCCAGGGTCAACAGATGAAAATTGGCCTTCTTGGCTCATTACAGTTTTTCAACTGATAGATTAATAATGTCACATTATGTACCCTCACAACATGAATACAATATGCATTACTAACTAATTAGTGTTATTGGACTTTTATTGGTGGGATGGAATTCAGCTGCTTGCAATTCCTATATGACAAAATGTATGATAGTTTGATGATAATAATTTGTCATTGTTTGCCAGTTTGCAACATATGAGCTTTGAAGGTGGAGTGTTTCTGTGAACTCTTTCTTCTGTCTGACTGTGTCCTATGTCCTCTTCCCCTAAAGAACCATACAGTCCAGCTGTGTGGGTGATGATGTTCGTCATGTGTCTCACTGTTGTGGCCATCACAGTCTTCATATTTGAATACTGCAGTCCAGTTGGATACAACCGCAGCCTGGTCACTGCTAAAGGTAAGTCTTGCCTCTCTGTTGTTGTTGAACTTGAACAGATTGACAGATTCAGATCAGCACAAACAGCCTTTATGCTGCAAATCAATCAGTGTGCCGAGTCTCTTTTTTCCTCTGCAAACTAAATTACATTTGCCATTTGTATGCACATGAAACAGAACCAATAATGAGATGGAGTATCTTCTTGCCACACTATTGTTTGTTTTTGAATTCACCTTTGTCATACTGCAGACGATATGGAATTATTTTTGTATGTGCTTGAATTAATTAATTTCAATATCGTCATCCCTGGAGTTCCACATATAAAGATCACAGATAGTAAAGTCTTGAAGGTTTTGAGGGAATTCGGAGAGTATGTGAAATCCAAGCCTCTTTACAGTGGCCACATATTGGATCAATGCCCGGCAAAAATTGACTGCGGTTTCATTTCGAAGCCATGTGGTCTATAAAGCTTCTTATAATGGATAAAGAAAGGCTAGGATAGGGACTAAACTCATGCCATGGCTTCTCACCTCCGTTTTATGTATTTTAGGATGTTTTGCGTCTGTTTTTATTTAGCTGTTTTTGTATTAAGACAAACAGGACCTACAGTATAGACATACACTAATGGAGAGGTGTCAGAGAGAAGGTGCTGTTATTGTTTCTGCGCCCGGGAGCAGTCTAGACTTTGATGCCTTGCTCAATGGCAGGAGGTGAACTGGCACCTCTCCAGCTACCAGACAGCACTATGTATTTTCCGATCACAACTTCAAACAGGCAACCCTTAAGTTTCTAAAACAAGTCCTTACAGGCTGAGCTAGTTCAACCGCAGTAGCCCCCAACCTTAACTAATTTAGTTTTTTTAGTTTGTTTTACACAAAGGCGGAAGTATAAAAACATTATAGGGACCATTCTGATCTTGACCATTGTAAATAGACGAGTGCATTTCCTCCAACATTGTTCACCATGTATAGACTGATACTGTCTACTCTACTTCATCCTGTTTAGATCCCGGAGGTCCCACCTTCACTATTGGGAAGTCTGTTTGGCTGCTGTGGGGAATCGTTTTCAACAACTCGGTCCCCATTGAGAATCCAAAGGGAACCACTAGTAAGATCATGGTCCTGGTTTGGGCCTTCTTCGCTGTCATCTTCCTGGCTTCCTACACAGCCAACCTGGCAGCCTTCATGATCCAGGAGCAATACATCGACACGGTCTCCGGACTCAGTGACAAAAAGGTACAGAGCTCTGTCATTGCCAATGACAGAGCTGTGCGTATGTGTGTGTTATCAGGCGTGATGTTGTGTTTGATCTACAGCTTAGGAAAAACACAAAGTGGTCTATTGTGGGTGTGTAAACAGTGTGAGATACAGCTATGAAAGGCAAAAATCCAGAAGTGTCAATGTCATGGCTATGACTTTTCCTTTCCCTGGAAAACATAAAAGGGTTCGTAGAGTAAGTGGTGAAATTGAATTACATCCCCGGGTTCTTTGTATGGGGTTTTTTGTAAAATGAAATGTATTACACAAGTGGATTTTCCGGGCAGACGGTTATTACAATTATTTGGTATTATCTTATGCATATTTGTCTCGCCTGAGGATGTGTTTTATAAGAGTATTGACAAGTAAATCCATGTTAAACCTCCAGCATGAGAAATGGTTTCTAGAAACTTTGCTCACAGGCAACTGAAGGGAATAAAGAGGCATTTGAGGAAAAGAGCAAGCTGTCCATTGCTCATTACGATTCTGGCAGTCATTCTCTTCTCATTATACATTAACATCGCTTTGCAGACAAAGAAATAGAGCCATTTTGACAGTGATTCCATCGATTTTTTAACAGTATTCTGCATAGCAGCATGGAGGGGATGCAGGGCTGTACTGCTGTTTGTCCAGCTGTGCAGCACCCTTCAGGTTAAGTAAATGTAAATGAAGTACAAGATGAAGCCACAGAGAATGACCTTGTATCAGAGAGGGGAGTGATGAGGACTAGCATAGAGACTCTAAGGAGAGTGTGCTGTGTTAAGACAGATGATTACCTCATCCCTACCGGAGAGACACTTTACTTATAAGTCCTTGTGATGGGGTAACATATCATATTAACTCTGACATTGTCCAGCCTCCTTCGACCCTCCATTTGTGCCCACTATACCACATCTCTGTCCTGTGTAGTACAATAAGGTGTATGCCAAAAGTGTTTCATGTTGTCATTGAAAAGAACAGTACTAGCAATGTTTACGTTTTTCAGAGTAAGTAGTAAGTTGTTGTAACACTACATAATATTTTAGCGGGAAGTCGTAGGGCTGGGCGATATGGTCTCTAAATGATATCGCGATATTTACTGACTATATCGCGATATACGATATATATCGCGATATTCTGAAATGTCCTCTAAAACACATACATTTTTTTTATTTAACCCCTTGATGTTAACAGTCACGCCAGTATGATGATTCTAGTAGTCCCTGCAACATATGTCTGCATTAAAAAAATCGACTAATAATGAAGACAATTAACACACTTGTTGCAATAGTAATTTATGCACTAACTACATTACTACTTGTACTACAACATTTGAATCATCAGTTCTTCCTCATTTTCCTCAATTGTTCATATTTGGTTTATTAAAATAATGATATTGTGGTCATTGTTCAAAAATGTCTGCTATTATTATGAGTAGTATTATTATTATTATTAGTATAATGCGCTTTCTGTCTTCCTGTCATTATCAGGAGTTAGACATGTAATGGCTATGTATTAGATTAGATTAGAACCTTCATTCTCCTAAACTGCTGGGACATTTCCCTATAGCCAATACCTTTTATATTTTCTACTCTTCACTTACTTGTCACCATAGGTCGGCATTGATGTACAGAGCCGACAGAAGACCTTGTTTATATTGGCATCATATTGAGAGGTGCAGTGACGCGTCCTAAAACCAGGAAGCAAGCTGCTGGTTCCCTCGACAAAAAAGCAATGGGATTTCTCCATAGGGTTTTGGAAAATAGCTGGAAATAAGGTCTGTGGAAAACAAACCTGTTTGATAAATGCACGTTTTGTTCAGCCGGATAATCTCCACATGTCTACCCTACTTTTATAATTTTATAATCATAAATCTAATCGATAGATTATAAAAGGGTTTTAGGACGCGTCACTGCACCACTAGAAAACAACTCCATCGATCAAGCTGGCTGAAACTTTCTCTCCCTCTTCTTCTCATGCTACCTGTCACTCTCCTTTAACTCCTCCGGTGACTTTCTTTTATTTGAAGATAGTTTTTTGCCCGGCGCTCACGGGCAAACGGGAGCCTGCTCGCGCTGGCTCCGCAGTAAACAGCTGTTTGCTTTTCACCCAACAACGACAACCGCCTCACGAAACGCTATGTTGTAGCGTTAATAAACGAAACAATTTCACAACATTGCTTGTCAAAATACATATACCACAGGAGAATTAAAAAATGTTCAAGCAATATTTTTAGTGGCCCGAGCGGGCAAGTGGAAAGAACGTTATGCTGGCCCGGGGTGTCTAAATAGTGCTTCCGAGCCAGCGGGCCATTTATAATGTCGAGCCCTGCTCTCTGTCACTGTGCATGTGTGTAATGTTTGTGTGCAAGTTAGACGGGGCCTGCGTGTGTGCCTGCGTGTGTGAACTGTGTCTATGAGGGAGAAAGGAAAGCTCATTTTGGCCGCGGCGGGAAATTGATTTGACAACATAATACTCGATGTTCACGATGTGGTCATTTACGACATCGTATGTAGTGCAATCCACGATGTATCTTGTAAACTCGATATATCGCCCAGCCCTAGGAGGTCGTAGGGTATATTGGGTTGTACAAGGTTTGTATCCCTTTTTGCACTATAAACACAATCTATTGGAGAGGATTAAATCCTAGCAAAAGTGATATGTTTTTCTAGATCTGAGATTAAAGTCAGACTTCAGAAAAAACTCTGAGATTGCTTAAGGTTTGATTTCAGAATGCAGAAGATGTTGGGTTGATGTCTAGACAATATTACCCCTATTCTCATCCACAAACTTATCTCAAATTGTCCCTCTGCTACTGTACTGAGAAAATATTTGCATAAGGTTAATGAACCTCTTAAGCCCCACGGACCCGGTTCCTGGGCCGAAATCGCGTCATTTGCAGGAAACAACGTCTAAGGAACTTTAATATTGAATAAACTATGAATATTTTATATCCATATAATGGGAAACTCTCATTTAACTGATCTTTTTCATTTTTTTTTTCAAAAAAAACACACAATGCTAACAGTGAGCCTCTGAATTAGCCCCCGAGCGAAAAATGCTAACCTATTACTCCACCGAAAATCACTCCTAGCTCCCTTATTACTTATCCTAGCTCCACATCCAACACATCGTTTATGATCGTAAAGACGCAGAATCTAACGGTGCCCACCTCAACACTGAAAGATACAAACTTGCGACGTTATCAACAAAAACGTACATCAAAACATGTGGCGCTAGGTAGCCTACAACGCTAACATGGCTTACCTTGGTTTTGTCTGGTCAAAACGGGTCTTCAATTGCTTTAAAACGATAAAAAACGATGCTGTAGTTAATTCATAGGTTAATATCCAATGTGACTGTGTCCCCATTGAAATGTTCTGATAATCTATAAGCAATAAAACTGCAATTCCGTTTTCAAATATCAGAGCAGGCCATTCCTACGCTCTGTAGCAAGATTGAATGCGCGAAGACGCAACCTCTTTTTTTAACATGAGTGTGTGCGGGGTGATTTCCCTTCGATTCTATTGGCTCTCACGGTCAGAAAGAGATGTCACATGTCAAAATCAAAGAAGGGGAGCCAGAGATAAGAAAAATCCACCCAAATGGCCCTAGAAGAGGTTTTTTTTGCTAAATCTGTCTAAAAAGGTCAAATATCACTTGTTTTGCATCAATCTTGATACAGGGTATTTATTATATATTGTACTTTGGATTCCTAAAGCTTTTAGTCTACTAACCCATCATCCAAGGTTAGTTTTCACTATAAGTACAACATATATTTTTTGGACGGACACTATCATTTACAGTTTTTTACCATGTTCAATCTGAATTTTCTTTAAAATAAAAAACATCTATATTGATTCTGACTCTTCTACATCCAACTCACAGGTTTATCATTACTTTCAGAAAAAATATTATTCATTTAACCCTTTTAGAAGGGAAGATATGGTAATTTGTTCTGGGAATGTCATTTTCGAGCCTAAAACCTGAAAAACAGGCTTGGGGCTTGAGAGGTTAATGAAAAAGTACAATTTTCACAATTGCATTTTCACTCTCTCAATTGCCTCCTCACACCTAATTAAATGCATATAGCACTGCCAAAAGCAAAAGAACAAGTGTTCATTTCTTACAGCAGACAAGGATATTTGAATGTCTTTGAACACAGTGTCTGACTGTTCGTCTTTGAATTGTACAGTTTAATGTGTAAATTAGTAGAGCAAAAGGCCAGCAGGATAACCAGCACAAAGCACTTGGGAGTTGAGGCTGACCACATTTCTTAGGTGGTGGCTGTCATTGTATTAATGTATTTGAAAGGTGTTCATCCAAGCTTTTGTACGCTGTTACGTTCCCTCCTGGACTAGGGGTAGCAAAGGGAAGTGACAAAATATAAAATAACCGGGCAAGAGAAAAAAGGAGAGGAAACTGATTTGTGAAGCCACAAGATGGTCTTTTAATTAATCAAATAAAAAGAGGGCTCACCAGCCAATTTGCAAAGCAAACTTAAGGCGAGACACCCCAGGTGAATAGGGTAATTTTGTTAACTTAAAAGGTATCAGCTAGAAATTTCTCCAGTTAATTACTTACAATAAGGCAATTGTTCTTTGTATTACAAGTTTTCTGAAATAGCATGTTTAAATATGCAAATTATCCATTATCTCATTAAATATGCACATATTTTAACACATTTCAGGAATCAAAATCTGAACTTTGGATAAAGCCAGGTTCAAAATTCTTGTTTCATTTTGTAGTCATATTAGTATAGGCTTTTACAGAAGGGATATTGGATATCTCTTTTTATCACTCCATAAATCAGAAAATACTGTCAACAGCCCTAAAATATCAATTTTCAACATGTTTTTAGGTATACAATGTTGTATAATTCAGGCTATGAATGATATATGAACAAACCCTTCTGTAAAGGCCTTCATAATATTGATAGGAATATAACTGGAAGGTTTGGTGTATCTACGTGCTTCTGAAGTTGAAATTTCATTTCAGAGTGGGAGAAAAAACTCAGTTTGAGAAAACGACCTTTAAAGATTGCAGTGAGGCGCTAGCTAAACCCTCCTGTTCTTTGGATGACAGCTTGCGCATCGACGCACTCCGTGAAGGTATTTCATGTTCGGGATCATTTGTTTTTTGTATAACCTTGCTTCGTGCAAGTGACAATTGTTGTCGTCTTCTCTGTAAACGTTTTTTTCGCCGTTCTTTTGCCATTTTGAGATTTCAATTTCTAGCGGAAAGCTAACCAGAAAGTGTTTTAGCACACCACGTGACGCATCTGAACGAATCACGTTGTAAGAAATTGACACCAGCCAATGAGATTTTGTTTCTTGGTTTAAGACCCCTTTGTACTTTCACGATTGGTTGCTGATACAAAGAAAATGACCATATTTGGATCCGATGAGATTGTGCAGGAGAGACACAGCTTTCCAACAATATCTCTGTTGACATGGTGAACACAGCGGTCGCGGTACTTTATGTTACGTTAGAATGCTAACTTTTGGTGAATTTAGGAGAAATCTACAGACGCAAATAGACAAACTATTGTAAAATAAACATTTAAATGTGTATTTGGTACGTTTTCCTTCCAAAAGCCTGAAAGAAAACATATTATAGAATCAAAATAGCACAAAATCTCAAAATTGACCAGTACTTGAAAAAATATGTTTTTGCCTGCCGTGTCTCACCTTAAAGGGGACCTATGCAAAATGCACTTTGTGATGTATTTTATACATAAATATGTGTCCCCGGTGCGTTTGACAAGCTGAAAATAAAACCCTCTCTCTTTTCTTCCGTACCCAAATATTTTAAAAACGGGTGTACAACGAGCGGATACAGATGTACTGCCGATATGAAGTCAAATCGGCAGCGGACCCACAGAAAGTTGCTATCAGAAACAATGCCTGACATGTTTTGGACGTAATTTCATCTTTGTTTACATTACCAAGCCTCGCTAACACTCAGAGCTAACCTGTAATGTAGAGCACATGTGTTTAAAAAGCAGGAAATAAAAAAAGGAACTCACCTTGTGATAAACCCGCAAAAGAAAAAGCATTTGAGCTCCATACTGTTTCAGAAATAATCTTTGATGTGGTTTAGAACAGGATGGCATTTTATCATAGCAGAATTTAACTTTATCTCCGGTAGAATTCTGATCAGGCATTAGCTCCGCCTCCTTTTTTTTTTTTTTAAGCTAAGGACCCAAAATCCGCATTTCTCTAACAGGGCAACAAAAGAGGGGTATGAGCAGTATGAGGCATGGCTACAATGGGTGAACTGTTTGGTATTTTGAGCAAAAAAATTCACAGACATGTTTTGTAGAGGTACAATATATTTTTCTAATATAGCATGATCGGTCCACTTTAAGGTAAACTAAGAACAACTTTCTCCTAAAAGAAAGTGACTAAAGTAAAACAATACACAAAGATACACTGGAGCACATCTCCTAACAATCAACAAAATACAGGTTAAACTAGTAGGCCTCACACAGAGACACTAGACTACACCACACATGCTGCACACATGCAGCACAGAGGAGAAGGAGAGAGACGCGCAATCCCAAACCACACCCTACACACTACCCCTCTGTGACGGAGTGAACTCCGTGGAGCGACACACGCAGCTCAACGAGGCTCCCTCCTGTCCAACCCAGTCTCACATCTAAACGTGTAATAACTACGTTGGTCCAGAACTTGGTACGTAGTATTTCTACAAAAACGCCTCTGAAATTGTAGGATCCCTACTTTTTTTTTACCATTCATTTCCAATGGCTGGCGTCTATGTCATGTGATCTTCAAATTTGTCCCCGCAGAATTTATTCTCTGTGGAAAATGCCTATTTTAAGGTTAGTTTGGCCATTATAATGCATTTTGATGTCATTTGATGCGAGAAATATGAGTTGTTATTTCAGATTATGTGTGCAGTGGATGTACATGATCTTTAGTTTGCTAGTTATTACGAAGATTACTTAAGGAAATTGTGTCCATACAACGTTTTCATTGTTACCAAGGTGGTTGCTAGGGACGTTGCTATCGATATTATTTCTGTTATGTTGTGTAACTCTTTAATGGTGTTATCTTGTTACCTCCTTCCCCGTCAATTTATAGTGTTGGTCCACAGCGCAAACATATTAGTTTAACAAAATCTGCATCTAAAATTGTGGCATAGATACGTTATTTTCCCCTGTGCAATTCTCCAACCCAGTCTCACATCTCACATCACACTGTCATAAACAAATACCGGAAACAGAGGTAAGCAAGATCCTCAGCTTGGTGACTGGATGGTTTAGCCGCAATGCACGTTGGGAAAATGGTGTTTATGCGATGTGAAATCCGAAAACATTTTTTAAAAATAATACTTTATTGTGTGCTTGCTTTTCTCTTTGAAAGTCATCACATAACGGCATTGTAATACAAGGTTCGGCTGCATTAAATATTACATATCTGCCATAGATATTTATTTATAGAGCCCTGATCAGCAGACCTTTTGACAAACTGTATGAAATGCCACCAAAACTGAATACGTGACATGGATCATAAATATATCATCAATTAAACAACATCTTACATTTCTTTTCACACAATACGTCTCCTTGCAGTATCAACACTAATTTGGCTGACTTTTATATTTCATCCAATTGGTAGATAGGCTATAATTACACCAAAACGGTGCACAGCTGATATACAGGGACACCTGGTGGTTAAAGCACGTTATTGAATTTTATTATTTTTATTATTAGATATTAATAGAATCCCTATAAAGTATATTCATTACTCGTTATTCTATACTGATAATTAATTAAAGACTGCATATAATGACTATTTTGCACATCCCTTTCAAGATTTTCTAAGGTTTATTGACATATCATATACATAACTACGGTGTAGTTATGCAATGAATGAAAAACTTGGGTCGCAGGTTCCTCAACAGTGCATTACAAGACATCTATCAATATGTGTGTTTTGTTAAACTAATACGTTTGCGCTGTGGACCAACACTATAAATTGACAGGGAAGGGGGTAGCAATAAAGATAACACCATTAAACAATTACACAACATAACAGAAATAATATCGATAGCAGCGTCCCTAGCAACCACCTTGGTAACAATGAAGACGTTGTATGGACACAATTTCCTGAAGTAATCTTCATAATAACTAGCAAACTAAAGTTCATGTACATCCATGCGTAAGGGAAACTTCTGCAGCAATGGAGAGTCAGGACTCAGAGAGACACGAGGAGAGTTGGAGCTTTGATGTCAAACACTGAATGTTTATTTACAAGAATCGGCTGGAGAAATTCACATCACAAGTCACACAGCTGAGGTGAGTTGAGGTGGTTCGGGCACCTAGTTAGGATGCCACCTGGGCGCCTCCCTAGGGAGGTGTTCCAGGCACGTCCAGCTGGGAAGAGACCAAGGGGTAGACCTAGGACCAGGTGGAGGGATTATATCTCTTCGCTGGCCTGGGAGTGCCTTGGGATCCCCCAGTCGGAGCTGGTTGATGTGGCCAGGGGAAATAAAGTTTGGGGCTCTCTGCTGGAACTGCTACCTCCGCGACCCGACCACGGATAAGCGGGAGAAGATGGATGGATGGATGGAAGTCACACAGCCAGAGATTGTGACTGCCCTGGTGGGTTGCCATGTTAAATCTGACCAGCCCCTCTCTCGATAGACATTTTAACTAGTTTACAGAGAGTTAATCCACATATTGGGGGATGGTACGTAAACACCTGGAGACACTGAATCACTTATCTGACTCTTAGGCTCTGTGACCGATAGTTGACTGGTCATAAAACTGAGACTAAGTGCAGCATCACATTCCTTAAAGGAGATAACAGACGTCAGGGTTGGTGATAAACGTCAACAGGCAGACAGGTTAAATATCTAGAAGTAAAGACAGAAATATTCCTTCACACACTGCACACATAATCTGAAATAGCAACTCATATTTCTCGCATCAAATTACATCAAAACGCATTTTAATGGCCAAACTAACCTTAAAATAGGCATTTTCCACCGACAATAAAAGGAAGGTCGGCCATGTTTTTTTTCTTTCTGTGGGGAGACATTTGAAGATCACGTGACATAGACGCCAGCCATTGGAAATTAATGGTGACATTTTTTTTAGGGATCCTACAATTTCAGAGGCGTTTTTGAGATACAACGTCCCAAGTTTTGGACCAACGTAGTTATTACACGTTTAGATGCAAGACTGGGTTGTCCTGTCAGATGGAGGGAGTAAATACAGCGGCAAGCTTTGGGACAAACTCCCCTCTCTCCGGCAGAAACAGAAAATGCCGTAAATGTATGTAACAACGGTTTCAAATCAGCATCTCTTAGACAAAAAATTAAAATTAATAACTCAAATAAAACTCCAAACATCTTTAATTGTGTTTTTTTTTTGTAAAGCTCTTTTAGTTTTAAACCTGATGTTTTTAAGCTTATTAGTTTTTGCAACAGTCAGTAAATATACACAACTTTATAATAAAATGCACACATTTACCTTTTTCTAGACTAAACACAGGTATACGATCCTAAGTTAAAAAGATATGAGGTTATCATTACATTACATTACATTGCATTTAGCTGACGCTTTTATCCAAAGCGACTTACAATAAGTGCATTCGACCAGGAAGATACAACCTTTAAGAAAACAGAATCATATAAGTACATCAGGTTTCATAGAGCCAAACATTTCAAGTGCTACTCAACTGGCATTTAGAAAGCCAGCCCTTTATTAGTATATAAGTGCTTTGTTAGTAATTCTATCGCTCGAAGTGGAGTCTAAAGAGATGAGTTTTCAGTTTGCGTCGGAAGATGTGTAAGCTATCTGCTGTCCTGATTTCAATGGGGAGCTCATTCCACCATTTTGGAGCCAGGATAGCAAACCCACGTGTTTTTGCTGACGGGAACTTGGGTCCCCCTCGCAGTGCGGGTGCAGCGAGCTGTTTGGCTGATGCAGAGCGGAGTGCACGTGCTGGGGTGTACGGTTTAACCATGTCCTGGATGTAGGAAGGGCCAGATCCATTCGCAGCATGGTACGCAAGTACCAGTGTCTTGAAGTGGATTCTAGCAGTTACTGGAAGCCAGTGAAGGGAGCGGAGGAGCGGTGTGGTGTGGGAGAATTTGGGAAGGTTGAAGACCAGACGAGCCGCTGCATTCTGGATGAGCTGCAGAGGTCGGATGGCACATGCAGGTAGACCAGCCAGGAGGGAGTTGCAGTAGTCTAGGCGTGAGATGACGAGAGCCTGGACCAGAATCTGCGCTGATGTCTGGGTCAGCTGGGGACGTATCCTCCTGATGTTGTAAAGCGTGTATCTGCAGCAGCGGGTTGTAGCAGCGATGTTTGCAGTGAAGGACAGTTTGTTATCTAGGACCACACCCAGATTCCTTGCAGTCTGAGTCGGGGGAAAAAACAGAGGTGCCGATGTTGATTGTTAGGTCAAGAGTGGGACAATCTTTTCCCGGAAGGAAGAGCAGTTCAGTCTTGTCAAGGTTGAGCTTGAGGTGATGAGCAGACATCCACCGAGAGATGTCTGCTAGGCAAGCAGAGATGCGTGCGACGACCTGGGTCTCTGAGCGGGGAAAGGACAGAATTAGTTGGGTGTCGTCAGCGTAGCAGTGGTATGAAAAACCATGCGGGCTAATGACAGACCCGAGCGAGTTTGTGTACAGGGAGAAGAGGAGGGGACCAAGAACCGAGCCCTGAGGGACCCCTGTAGTTAATTGACAAGGATCGGACTCGGACCCTCTCCAAGTAACCCTGTAGGTGCGGTCGTTGAGGTATGAGGTGAGGAGGGAAAGTGCAGTGCCTGAAACTCCAAGTTCTTGGACAGTGCGAAGGAGGATCCGATGGTTCACCGTGTCGAATGCAGCAGACAGGTCCAGAAGGATGATGACAGAGGAGAGGGAGGCTGCTTTAGCAGTGTGCAGTTTGTCAGAGACAGCAAGGAGAGCAGTTTCTGTTGAGTGACCTGCCTTGAAACCAGACTGGTGCGGATCCAGAAGGTTGTTCTGATGGAGATAAGAGGAGAGTTGTTTAAAGACAGCGCGTTCAAGTGTTTTAGACAGGAACGGGAGGAGAGAGACGGGTCTGTAGTTAATAACATCAGACGGGTTGAGAGTGGGTTTCTTTAGGAGAGGGTTTACTCTTGCCTCCTTGAGACTGTTTGGAAAGTGACCAGAAGTTAGAGAAGTGTTGATGAAATGGGTGAGAAATGGTAGAATATCAGGAGCGATAGTCTGAAGGAGGTTTGAGGGGATAGGGTCCAGAGAACAGGTGGTAGGACGGGCAGAGGTAACGAGGGTAAGAACCTCACTTGGAGAGAGAGGGGAGAAGGAGGTCAGTGTGTGGGTGAAGGGAGGGTCTGGTGACCCAGAGGTGAAGGAGGTCAGTGTGTGGGTGAAGGGAGGGTCTGGTGACCCAGCGGTGAGTAAAGGTGAGTCAGAAAAAGAAGAGCGAATATCATCAACCTTTTTTTCAAAATGGTTAACAAAGTCGCTTGACAGAAGGGAGGAGGGGGGAGGAGCTTTGGGGGGGTCCAAGAGGGTGGAGAAGATAGAAAATAGTTTTTTGGGATTGGAATAGGAAGATTGGATCTTATCTTGAAAGAAAGTGCTTTTTGCCTGAGAGATGGAAGCAGAGAAATGAGGTTGTTAACATCGCAATTTATAAGCGGATGTTTGCTGGAACTACTTGTAAACAGCGTTTTTCCTGACGGACACACACAGCGTTGAGAACGGTCAGCACCGATGAAGACTCGCTGTTTGAGAGCTTGATAGCCCACTCCCCCTCCACACCGCTCCACACTCGTTGGTTTGGAACAGCGCTTAATGTGGCGGACCCTCCGTGTGAACGCGCAAACGGAGGGGTAGTGTGTAGGGGTAGGGTGTAGGTCGTGGTTTGGGATTGGGCCAGAGACAATCGGGGGGAGAGGGGGTGAGAAACACACACAAACACAACACGGCACGTAACACCCCCCCACATAAAATCAAACTACCGTTTGAACCGAAAACACACAAGGCCGTCACCAAAACACACACATTATACAGCTCCCAAGCAGCCAACATTGGAGCGACACATGGAGAACACACATAACTCACTGAACACACCTACACCGCTCTGAGCCAGGTCCACACCCACAGCTTCAAAGACGGGAACAACCACATCCACAGCACTCCCACAGACGGACGTAGAACTTAATCACCACTTTGTCGCATTGCATCTGGGTTCTGGTCTTTTGGTTTTACCATAGACTGCTTGGAAGTCAATATGTGCAATATATAAATGCCGTTTTAACTGTGTAATATATACCTGGCTGCTAAATCCTAACAACTGTTACAGGAATGTACATTTTTATTTTGTATTATATATGTTTTTCTAATTATATCATAACTTAGTACTTTAAAAAAAATGCATGTCACATATTTAACATATGTAACATTAAGCTGTCTGTGGCTCTGTATCCTGCTGTAACTACGCAAATGTCCCCTCCGTGGGACTAATAAAGGAATTTTGATTCTGAAGCTGCCGCCTGCTGCTTCCAAGCTTCACACTCTGCCACTAGACTCTGCCATATATCCAGTCATTGATTGTGTTACGTTATTATGAGAGAGTAAATTCTGAATATTTGTTTTATATTTGTGAATATGTCTGGGTGTTGCCATCTGTACGTGGCGGCGCTGCATTCTTACTTACGTTGCTATGGTTATGGCGGTGATGCCGGCGTGGTATTTGAAATGTTCATATTGATATTTTTGTAACTCTGGCTTTGTAATAAAAAATATGACAAAACGAAAACAGCAAAGCGTCACAGCTTTTGGATTCACAAGCAAAGAAGCGAAGGAGTCTAAAAATGACAACGTGAACGGAAAACAACTTTTAGTTGGCCGGCTGTAAGCGGCGTTAGGGTCGAGCTTTACAGCTCCACACCGAGGGAGAGGCCTGTCGATGCGGAGCCTGAAGAGGCTTCAACAGCGGCCACATCCGCCGGCATAGTGACACCGTCTGTATTAGTAGAAGAGTGTTTTTATAGCAATTGATCGCATCCGCGCTGCTGCGCCAGTCAACAGAGCGTGCGTGTGACATATTTAGTAGCAGGATGTGCTCTGAAAAATAGGGATCCCCGAAAGCAAATGGGTAATTCGAAAACTGACAGATCTCCCTCTATACAAATCAAACTGTAGACGGTGTGGAAACACCTATTGTTTTAAATAATGGTCGGAATGTGACCTGTGAGCCTTCTGAATTACCGTGGGACAGCACATTCTAAACTAAAATGTTCAATCAATAAAGTAACATCTTATCTTATCTTAATAATATCTTCCTATTAATAATAATAATAAATCATACAGTATGTGTCCGAAAGGGAGCAGGAGGAAGCAAACACAAAAATATACAAAAAATATACTGCATATTAAAGCAAACGATTGTAAAGGTTAAAGTATGAACATAACAAATAAAGAAGAAAGAAGTGTAATGTAAACATTTACATTATAATTATGATTATTTAATATATAAAGACTATATTATTGAATTACAAGATTAGATATACTTTAGTTGATCAAAAATATTGATTTGTTCAAATGCTCTTCAAAACACAACTGAAAGTCCATGAAACTTGTCTTTCTGTATTTGTGAATGAAGCGCCATCTCCTGGTATAAACCTGAAATTGAAAATCTGGCAACGCCCTCTTGGAAAATAGTAGGAGGGCTTAACATTCCTCTATACTGGTCTTTGGCAGGTCGTAGGCAGGAAGCTGGAGTCTGAAATGAAGTGCTACATCTGTAAAGGTTAAAGTATGAGCATAACAAATAAAGAAGTGTAATGTAAACATTTACATTATAATTATGATTATTTAATATATAAAGACTATATATTATTGAATTACAAGATTAGATATACTTTAGTTGATCTAAAATATTGATGTGTTCAAATGCTCTTCAAAACACAACTGAAAGTCCATGAAACTTGTCTTTCTGTATTTGTGAATGAAGCGCCATCTCCTGGTTAAAACCTGAAATTGAAAATCTGGCAACGCCCTCTTGGAAAATAGTGGGAGGGCTTAACATTCCTCTATACTGGTCTTTGGCAGGTCGTAGGCAGGAAGCTGTAAGCTGGAGTCTGAAATGAAGTGCCACATCTGTACTTGTTTGATTCTGAAATTGTATATGTATATAAATATATGTGTGTATATGTCCGCATCTGTAGCCTGTCATTGTCTCATTATACCGCACTGTGAATGAATTAACACTAGAACCGCCAACAGGTAAATTTTACCCGCAGCTGTTTTTTGATTGTATGTAACTTTTTTTCCATAAGATATTAAAGTCTCCCAGTCCGTGACTTTTCCTGAAAGTGTGTTATGTAGCACCCTCTGTTGTTAACAAGTGTCAATATGAAGTGAGATTGAAAAAATCGCCAAAAAAAATGCCATTTATACCTATATCCGCCAGCGGGTAATATTTACCTCATAGAAAATGCAGCGTAAACATGACGTGTTGCTATAGCAACGCCTTTTGTCTACTGCGGTTCCTTATAGAGAGAGAGAGAGAGAGAGAGAGAGATAGATAGATAGATAGATAGATTGATAGATGGATAGAGAGATAAATAGACAGATAGATAGTTATAGATAGTGTAACATCTTGGAGAATACAAGATCTTGGATGACTGAGCTCACGTTGAGGACGTAATTCATGTGTGCAGGTTACGTGCCAGTTGAATAAAGATGGACACTCGGAATGAGAGAAGTAGTCCGCGTCGTCTATTTATGTAGACAATTATATGTTCATAGAACAGAACATTACAGATATATCGATAGAGAGAGATAGAGAGATTTGTACCTAAACAAAACACAAGTCTAACACCAAGCGTTTAAATCAGCACTCTTAGCGATATTTTAAACTTCATGCTATCTGCACAACCTATATCATATGAAAAGATGAGAGTCCACAGATTCTATTGGTATAAGTTTCATCTCTGTGTGATCAAAACTCACTGTTCTGTATGATAAATAAAATAACATTATACCTTGAAAATCTATAGCGGGTACATTTTACCCGTTGGCGGTTTTAGGTATACAGCGACCTCTGGCGGTTCTAGTGTTAAAAGTAAATATATAAGTCGTCATGAACACATCTGTCCATCAGACAGAGTGCTGCTGTGCTGCTGGGTCTCTTTAAAATGACCGCTCAGAGGAGAGGATTTCTCATTTCTCTAACCACCTGCTGCTTCCACTCCTCTCTCCTCGGTTCCCCTCCTCGACTCCTACGCTCGCATCTCCTGTGGGTGGGACTAAGTCATGAGGATGGACGAGGAGGGGAAATTAGAGAATTGAGAAGCCTTTAATCTCTTAGTCTTGGGACCTGGAGGAGAAACAGAATGAGCATGTGTGGCACGCCTGTTACAAGCTTTCCGGAAAGAAACGCGATGAGGAGAATCGCTCTGAGCCAAAACACCACTGTGTGATAGCACAATCCCTCCCTCATCCGCCATAGTGGCAGCCTGCTTTTGCTTCCAAGCTGCACAGTCTGCTATCAAATGACCAGGGTTATGACAAAAAAAACAAGGCTTTTCTAGCTTAGGACCTGACACCGGAAAACTGGCACAGGGGAAGTATGTGTCAGGAGCTCTATGATTAGAATCTCGATGAGGGGGATCACGCTGAGAAAAAACGCTTTTATGTATAAGTGCAAACTCATCTGGCAGAGTGGCAGCCTGCTGAAGGGTAGTAACTTTTTGCTCATTAAAATAAACTACAGTACGCTCGGGTACACAGTTTTTAAACTCCTCCAACATCATTAGCTCACACATTGAGGTAAGGTCATCAGCTTTACAAGCTCCACACCACCTGTCAAAGAGGATTTTCTTCTCCCTCGCGAAGTCCACATAAGTCTGGCCAGGAGTTTTTTTCAGGCTGCGAAAACGCTGCCTGTAGGCCTCAGGCGCAAGCTCATATGCCAAACTATCCTCGACAGAAAGAGAAGAGCAAGCCTCCTGAGCCTTGCCGACTAGCTTGCACTGTAAACGTTTGGCCCACACATCTTCTAGCAGCGCAGAGCAGCAGCAATGCACTCAAATGCACCAAAGTAGGTCTCCACTTCTGACTCACGAAAAACAGGGACCAGCTGAATGTTCCTACCAACATCAAAAACAGCAGCAGAACCTCACAATGGTTGTAGACCCGAAGAGGTACCAACTGAACCTGTTTGCAGCTCTAGCTGATGCATCCTGCACTCTAAAAACAAATGCCTTGGCTCAACAAAGAAAATCAACGCAACAGTTTGCATCGATGTTTATTGAGTTAAGACAACTTCTAATGAAATTGTCTTAAAGTAACAAAGTTATTTGAGTTAGGGGAGAAGGATTTTCCTCTACAATCAGAGGTGTTTTTAATTACCACTTACTTAATAATTGGTAGCATAAACAGTTTTGAAGTTGATTACTCAAAAGATTAAGTAGATTTTTATTTTTTATTTTAAGATTTTACCACATGATTTAAAACGGATTTTAAGTTGTATGTACTTAATTACCCTCATTGTGAACAAACGCTTTTAAGTTGACAACCATTTATAAATGAAGTTGCTCCAAATATATTATATTCAATAGTTTTTTTTCTTAGCTTTTTCATGTTTTTGCCTTTTAAAGAAAGAAATTCATTGATTCCACAACAAACATATTAGGCAATTCACTTTTTATTTTGAACTGCAGTTGTTTATTTCAACATATGATGTTTCAATCAGGAGAGAATTCATTTAGTTTGAACATTTATTGACACATGCCATATGATAAGGTGCATGAACACCTGAAATCACAGCTGACTGCAGGAGAGGGGAGAACCATTTTATAGTTTGGCTGCAGCACGTTGATTGGCTGTGACACTCCTAGGCTCATGTCACGTTGGTAGTTTTGTATGTTTAGGTTCTGTCACGTTCTATGTCTAGGTTTGGGTGTTTTGTTGTTTTCCCTGTCATGTTTTCCTCCTGTTTATTGTCTGGTCCTTTCCCCTGTGTTTTCCTCTTGTCATTAGTTTCCCTGGTGTGTCTAATTGTCTGATTATGTTCACCTGTGGCCCCTGGGTTTCCTCCTCCCTCCTCACCTGTGTCTTGTTGTGTGATTAGTCTTTTGTGTATTTAAGTTCTGGGTTTTCTGTCTGTCTTTGTTGGTTCGTCTTGTGTCATGACTAGTTATTTGGTGAGTGTTCTGTTTTGTCTTTGTTTATATCATATAGCCTTGAAATAAAGGAGTTGTTTCAGTTTATATCTGCATTTGGGTCCTGCTTCCTTCACAAACCGTAACAGAACGACCCGACCAAAAATATGGACCCAGCGGATATGGAAGGTTTTGAGTTAGATCTGTCCGATCTAGACTTTTCCCTTCAATGCTCTCATGCCGAGTGGAGAGGAACTCCTTCTAGGAGGGACAAAGAGGCTATTCTCGAGAGAGCACGAATGGAGGTGGCCGAAATGCCTTGGTTGAGAAGTTCGTTGCCGGATTGGTTACATCTTTTCACAAGTTGTCCTGGGGACTGGTCCGACGCTTCTAACCCTTTCCTCGGATCCGACTACGGTCCTGTTGGAGGTCCACGGAGTCTCCAAAGAGCCTCTAGGAGATACAGGGCCAGGATTCCAGCCCGTGCTCCAACAGCCATGATCCCGGTGTGGGATTCCCAACCTGGTACCATATACCTCGTGGGATCCGTCTGAAGACAACCCATGCTTCTGCCCCAGTTCCTGCTCCTGTCCAGGAGTCGTATGCTGGAACTCGTCTGGCTTATGGAGGTCCACGGAGCCTTCAGGCGGCTGCTAAGAGAAGGAGTCGCAAAGCCAAGCTAGCAGTCCGAGCCCCAAGAGCCATGGATCCTGCCCCAGTACAGGCCCCAGCAGCCATGCCTCCATGCTCCAGTACCGGCCCACGCAGCTTTGCTTCCATACTCCATTACCTGGCTTGCACAGCCGGGGTCCAGGCTTCCGCTCCGCGCCCAACAGCCATGGTTCCGGCTCCAGTGCCGGACCCAGTAGCCATGGTTCCGTGCTCCAGTACCATCCCACATAGCCATGGTACCGTGCTCCAGTACCATCCCACACAGCCATGGATCCGTGTTCCGGTTCCTTGCCCAGCAGCCATGGTTCCGGCTCCAGTGCCGGCCCCAGCAGCCATGGTCCCTGCTCCAGAACCGGACCTTACAGCCATGTTTCCGGCTCCAAAACTGGCCCAGACAGCCATGATCCAGGCTTCAGCCCCGGACCTTACAGCTATGTTTCCGGGTCCAGAACTGGACCATACAGCCATGTTTCCGGCCCCAGTGCCGGCCCCAGCAGTCATGTTTCCGGCTCCAGAACCGGACCTTACAGCCATGTTTCCGGCTCCAGAACCGGACCTTACAGCCATGTTTCCGCTCCAGAACCGGACTTTACAGCCATGGTCCCGGCTCCAGTGCCGGCCCCAGTAATCATGTTTCCGGCTCCAGAACCGGACCTTACAGTCATGTTTTCCGGCTCCAGAACCGGACCTTACAGCCATGGTTCTGGCTTCAGTACCGGCCCCAGTACCCATGGTGGTCTTCGCCCCTCCTTGAACTCTGCCTTGCCCCCGGGCCGTCCGCCCGAGTTCCCCTTTTTGAACTCTGCCTTGCCCCTGGGCCGTCCGCCCGAGACCCCCTTTTTGAACTCTGCCTTGCCCCCGGGCCGTCCGCCCGAGTTCCCCTTTTTGAACTCTGCCTTGCCCCGGGCCGTACGCCCAAGACCCCCTTTTTGAACTCTGCCTTGCCCCCGGGCCGTCCGCCCGAGAACCCATCCATGGTCTCATCCTTGCCCCCGGGCCGTCCGCCCGAGATCCGTCCTCCGGACCCCCTCCACCCACCCTGCTGGACTTTGTTGTTTGGGACGTCTGGGATCCGTCCCTTGAGGGGGGTTCTGTCACACTCCTAGGCTCATGTCACGTTGGTAGTTTTGTATGTTTAGGTTCTGTCACGTTCTATGTCTAGGTTTGGGTGTTTTACCTGTCATGTTTTCC